>NW_019392677.1:1930281-1939124 GCF_000648675.2 Cimex lectularius | reverse complement strand
CCTCCCCCTCACTCACTCCCCCCTCCCCCTCACTCTCACTCTCTCTCTCCCTGTATATACACATTAGGACATGCGTCTAACATTTTTCGACCTAGTATTGCTAAAAAAAATTACCATAAAAATTCCCTTCTAGTTCATTGTTAAGTAATTTTTATTGCCCCTTTGACAATCTTCATGCTAAAACGTCCTATCTGCCTGAAGTCTAATTTGACTTGATTCTTGATGTGTATTCCTAGTGAAATTATAAACATCGAAAATTGTGAAGTATCATAGTAGACACGGTGAAGGCTGGGTTAAATTACATCATATTCAAGTAAACTAATTACGATTCGTGATACTGTTTGATGTCCTTATAACGTAATTAGTTATCGTGTTGGATGTAATTACAGAGCAAGACGGTTGAGTAAGTATTTATTTCTTTTTTATGTAACTTGTTGGCCACATTTGTCAGACATATCGTATAAATAACACGTCTCCTCTATTAAAATAATATAGATGATCCGTTGTCTTTGAAGCGAGCCGCACGAGTTTTTCGGCCCTGTCATCAAAAAGTCATAAGTGGCCATGGCATCCATTCTAAATGACAATTCATTAATCCTTCCTTTTTGTTGTTCGCAGGTCATTACAGGTTCAGAACTCTTCTGTGATTGCAATGTGGTTTAGATAGGTCGTTAATATAGACGCATTTTTTTTACTTTACGGATAATGTTTAAACAATTTTCTGTAGAGTGTAAAATAGACCTAGATTTGGTAAATTGTTCAAACCATTGACTGCGCTCATGAGAGAAGAAACGTAACAAAAAAATTATGATTCTCTCTTGAAAACGGGCGGAGGAAATTCACGGGTAAATATATGTAGAGAGATAAAATAGAGATGTTTAAGAGTAGAGGAGGGATGATCCCTAGATGATGGTTAAGGTGGCTGAAAGTGATCCCCGCTGAAAGAAAGCGCGCGGGCTGAATACAAAAATAAAACCGGTGGTAAATCACCATCTCGGTGAGGCGCATCAACCATTCCACGGTCGCCCGCGCCGTAGTATATTATTGTTAAACAATCGTTCTACCCTCGAACAGTCGCCCGGCAGGATCTGGAATGAATATAAATGTCCGTTCTCGTGTTCGTCGCCTCCTTGATCCGCGAAAAACCGAGCTGGGACAACACGCCGCTAATGGAACTCAAATCGTGAAATATTTCGCTGGATCTCGTGATTTGTTGCGGGGACGTTTTGTTACGACCCATAGCTCATGTCTATTTATATCGGTTAGCCGAAACGAACTTTTTTTTTCTCTCTCTTCCACTGTTATAAAGCCTTTTTTATCGCCGGACCCTCTCGAATTGAAGTGAAACGAGCTTTAATCCAATTTTTCCTTTTATTGCCGGTTTAAATTCTCATAAAATTATATACACAAAGCATTGGGAAATGTTTCGAGGTGAGTTGGAAAGTGGCAACTCCTGTCTGTAGTAACATAAACTGACCATAAACCGTAGTTTAGCCGATTCCGATCATACTTTTGCTTATTAGAATAGAATAAAAATGATTTTTATTTCTTTTTGTCAAAAACAGCATACAAATATATTATACACGAGCATATACACATTTGAAATCTGTCTGCGGAAGTTAGCATGATAACTATGTACATAATACATAGTTAATATGAATGGAAACGGTAAAAATGATCAAAGGCAAAGGTATTGGTTGACATAAAAAAGGCAGTGTCACGAGTGGGATCCGAACACGCGACCTTCGGCTCAAAACGCCGCTGCTCTAACCACTTGAGCTATCGTGACTTCGATCCACTCGGACACCAACTCCCCACTACCTTTCGAATCTTCCCTCCCTTTTGCCATTTTTTAAATGTCGTGTAATCTTGTAATATAATTCATTTTACTTATTAAATCCATTATATTTTGTGGTCCGATTGACCAAATAACATCTTTCAATTAATTAATTTTTATGTAAGGCATTGGTTGAAATGAGAAAGTTGGTGTCACGAGCGGGACTCGAACATAAGACCTCGGGCTTTATATCTCCATGCTATACCTCTTGAGCTATCGTGACTTCGGTCCCTGAGACACCTCTCCTCTCAACCGACTGCAATTTAAATTTTTCTCTTTTTAGCCAATATTCTTATTATTAACCAGTGAAAAATTAACAGATCGTCGCATTCCACCACTTCTAATCAATAAAATGCATGTTCCCATCTTTACTCATGGATGTTGAGACCCATGAGGATCTTTAACGTCCGGACTTATCCCAAAGGGGACTTCTCCGACGACTAGTGTTCTAGAAAGAACACCAGGAAGATTTTACATGCATGGACTTGTCACATCCCTTGGCTAGCGAGGTGGTGCAATACTAACCAAATTCAGAAGTGCTCTAAAAAGGGCACATCCATACATGTGCCTTAAAAAAGACAGTTTTGTGGTTTCCAGCACAGCCTGTTAACCATGCCTTTCACCACCCCCGCAGAGATAGAGAAGGCACTCTATATCCAGCTCCTGTTGGCCGATACCCTCCAGCTAAGGTACAATTTGTTTACAAACCACGACCCCCACGAGTCAAACCTCAATTAGTGGAGCCGCTTGGATACTCCACCCCTTGTTTCTGTATTATTTTTAAGGCGGGACTGATCGCCCACCCGGGAGGTCATACGAACTCCCTACTGATGCACCCGTTGCCTGAGGGGTGCGGGTTCAGTAACCCAGGAATCCTCTGCCAAAGCAGAGGGGGAAATGGAGGGAAAAGGAAAGGGGTAGGAAGGGTAAGGAAGGTAATAGGAATAATGCCTCCGGCATTGGTTATCCCCAGGCACCAGGATTGATGGTCGGACTTTGCCTACGCCCACAGGGAAGATGTCCCTGTGGGTAGGAAAATGCATGGACAATATAAAAACTGAATGAAATGGTTTTGTGTATTCTTCTTACAAAAGTGGTATTGCGAATAGGTGATTTGACTCGTATTTGTCACGCTAACGGTCCTGGGTTCGAATCCCGGCTTAGCGTATTGTTTTGTCATTGGAAGTAGTACGAAAAAGTATTGTCCAGTGGTTTGACACCTCGTCCGCGTCAGCCAACTGGTAAGTAGACGTTAAGCCATCCTGTAAGACTGGAATAGTGGGTATTCTACCAGATCCCTTTTCCCGATCTTGCGAAATAAAACAAGAAACTGCAAAGCACTACCTCGCTGAGTGTGATAGGTATGCTAGATCCAGATTTGAAATCTTTGAAGTGGCGGGCATCACCAAATCACTCCCAAAGATAAAATGGTCCAAAATCTTGGGGTTTGTGAACAAGTCCAAGAGATTTATGCAGGACCCAAGTCCTGGACCTTTTAGGGATGGGGTAAGAGTCTACCCAGGCATTTAACCCCTCGGGTCTTGGTCGCCCACCCTGTGTAATATATAAATAAGAGAGGAATAGGAGGTTTTTTTAAAGTCTATAATTGGATAACTATTTGTTCATGATTCAAATATTCAAAACGTTTGGACTGAAGTTTTTGGTAAATTTATTGTTTCGCAATATGTGTGGATTTTGTATGAATTAAAAAACAAAAACTCTTTACTCATGAAAACACTTACGGCTTAAAAGGATTAAACGCTTGAAACTTGTTTTGTTGTCTTAACGCAAGTAAGAGAATTGAGAAAGTTGAACTTTTGAAATGATACCCGCGAACTTTAAACTGTGAGTGCATGATTTCGTGACCAATCTTTCACAATCGTTGCACCAATGCGTCGTAAATATTGTACTACACGGTCATTTAGAAAATTAAAGTCAATCTTGAATAAAAAAGTCATATTTTATGGATTGTTCGGCTGTCTAGGATCTAGTAAACCTTATGGACTGCCATTTCGAATTGCCTTCCGCGTGAGGCGATCGGCGAAAGGGCATTGAACTCATGGACTGTTAATAAGACGAACAGCGAGTGTAGGCGGACCCAAAAAATAATCAATACCCCAAATAAAAACTATTATTATATAGAATTAAACATTTTAGCTAACGTGTAGTATTTAGTGACTGTTAAATAACGATTATTTAGAGGTCGCCAGATGCGGTCTGGTGTGATGCAGGGTTAGAAAAACATTTTCTTTATCTAGATAAGTCGGTAAAACAACATATCTATGATTGCGAAAAACCCAAACAAAATCCTACAGCACAGGCTACCCAACATTTTTAACTATACAATTTCAACAATCCAAAAATATTAAACACAGCATAAAACAAACATAAACGTAACTTTTTAGAAATGATTATTTGGATGTGGTGAGATGCGGTCTGGTGTGACGTAGGTTTTAGAAAAACATTTTCTTTATCATGCCAACGTTTCGACCTTTATTGAGATCGTCTTCAGGGCCTGGGATTTATAAACAATAATTCAATTTTATAAATACATGTTGGATGTGAAAAAAATGAATTTAAAAAATGCTAGAAAATTTTAGATTAAAACATTAATAATAAAAAAAATTATAAATTCATTTTTTTTATCTAAAATTTTCTAGCATAGTATAAATTCAATTTTTTATATCCTCCATGTATTTGTAAAATTTAAACAATGTTTATAAATCCCAGGCCCTGAAGATGATCTCAATGAAGATCGAAACGTTGGCACGATAAAGAAAATGTTTTTCTACAACCTACCTCACACTAGAACGCATCTTACGATTTCCAAATAATCATTAATTAACGGTCACTAAACACCACACATTTTTAGAAATGGTTTACACCAACAGAGATAAACACAGCATCAATTACAGAGCAGACATATGTAAAATCAGTCGCAGCTACCCTCATTAATCAGCTCATTAATCAAATTCAATATCAATAACATATAGTACAACATATAAAACAATCATTACACTCCAGACATCAAACAATTCTACATAGTCTACATCCCCAAGAATTTATCTCTCCTTTCCCTAATAATCCTGAAAAGCTAACTAGGCCGGGACGACAAACCATTACCCTTTTTTCCATTGTCGGTCCCTTTCACCTCAAAGAAACCGATTGCTCATAGAAAAAGAAATTTCTATCTCTACTTCCTTCCCTCTTACCTTCAAAATCAAACATGTATAAAAAAAAATTAATATCTCACGACACACAACCGCGACACGTCTACATAGAAAACACACACTTTGAGTGAGTACAAATACTTTGATTAAACCTAAAATTTCTATATTGTGAACATCGTTTATAATACAGATTTCTACCCGACGTCCGGCCAAAGTTTCGGGATATTTTTCATTTCGTTTTCAATGTATCACGGTAATTTTCTGATTGAGATTTGCGATTTTATGATAGCTGTCTCTTTAACTTCGATTTTCTCGTCCGTTAAATCCTCCAAATCATTTTGTGAGACTTTTATTAGTGTTATTCTTTAAGCCGGGAACACACTTACTTGGTGCAACGCTATGCGACGCTACCCGATGCTACCCGACGCAAATCCAAAGTCCAATTTTCTATAAGGTTGTATTACCCCGGGCACATCTGGCCGATGCTATACAACGCTACCCTATTCTACGCTACGCGATCCCCACTGTCCAGATTTTTGTCGGGTAGCATCGAGTACAGTCGAAAACAAAAGCCGGATACCACCATTTAGTTCCAGCATTAATTTTGCACCAACCCAATAGCTGGATGGCGTCACGATTAGCTAGCCATTTTGTTAAGATATTTGTCACATTCATCTTCAGCTTGTTTAATCTACTGATGCATGAAGTTTTTCAGAGGATCTACGGAAGAGGTCAACACAGTGAAAAACTTCTTTTCTGTTTTCGCCGAGCTTTCGACAGTTTTTTTAAATTTTTTTTTTATTATTTTTTTTTAAATTATATAAAAACTGTCGAAAGCTCGGCGAAAACCGAAAAGAAGTTTTTCTCTGTGTTGACCTCTTCCGTAGATCCTCCGAAAAAACTTCATGTTTCCAACAGGTTGATAATCTAGCTCATCGTTACATTCTACTGATGCAGTTCTAGGGTTATAATTGAAGAAAAAAAGTAAAAACGCCACCTTCTAAAATAGGAATGTTGTGTAAATGGTGCTATTGGGTGAGTTGACTATTGAAATTAAATCTATAAATATAAAATTAAAATAATATTAATAAAAAGATGTTATATTCGTGAAGTCATTAGAAAAAATAAAATCTAATTGACATTAACCAAAACAGAACAGAAGGAAGGAGTCAATTACAGAAAATGGGCATCAATAATGGGGTAATAGTTATTTGCCGTGACTTAATTGGACGGGCCGGTGAGGGTGAAAGGGATGGAGCCAGGTAATTAAACAGCTCTGCTCCTGTAACAGGATCAAAACTGTTCAATCCGAGCTTTATCCAGCCGTGCGGAAGAGCCTGTACAGCCGGTTGTCTGTGATTTCTGTCCGTTACCGCGGTAGGATGGGAGCAATATGGCTCCAGGAGGATTTTTCATCTCGTTTCCCTTCGCCGGGCTTATTTACGCTCCCCTGGATTTCTATTTATAAACCAATCATTTCTCCGGTTTTCCTCTCGCCCACGGTCTTCAACCCGATATGGATTTGCTTATAAAGGTCGGATTTAATTTAACCCCGGGCGATTGGAATTTCAGAATCCCTCCACTGCGATGTACTCGATTGAAGAAAATACTTTCATCCTTGTCTGCTTGACCGATCTTTTTTATTTAAGGCAGGCAATATTATTAGTTTCCACAATAGTGTAAAGTTATAAAATGTAAGAAAGACTGTGAATCTCAAGAGGACGACCTGGTTGGAGGGTCAGTGATTTAGACCAAACTTTTGTTCGTGATTCTACAACTAGAATTTGTATACAGCCACTCCAAAGTATCGCACATGCATCCGCAACTTTTTTAAGAGGCAGGCAATATTCTAAGCCTTGTTTTTTACCGATTATAGATGGTTTTAAAAGATTGTACAATTGTCCAAACATTTTATCTTTGCAAATCGCGTAAAAGTATAAAATGTAGGAAAGAACGTGAATTACAAGGGGACGATCAGGTTGGAGGGTCACTGATTTGGACCAAACTTTTATTGGTGATTCTACAACTAGAATTTGTGTCCAGCCACTCCAAAGTATCGCACATGCATCTGCAACTTTTTTATGGGGCAGGCAATATTCTAAGCCTTGTTTTTTACCGATTATAGATGGTTTTAAAAGATTGTTTTATCTTTGCAAATCGTGTACAAGTATAAAATGTAGGAAAGAACGTGAATTACAAGGGGACGATCAGGTTGGAGGGTCACTGATTTGGACCAATCTTTTATTGGTGAGTCTACAACCAGAATTTGTGTCCAGCCACGCCAAAGCAGGACATGAATCCGTCACTTTTTGTGAATAGATCTTGGTTCCCCCCCCCCAAAAAAAAATTGAAAGTTGAAATTTTCTGATTTTAACATCGCCGTTCATCAGTTGCTCAAATCAACTATGTGAATATACTATTTTACAGACTTTTTTATGTAGATTCAAAAATATAGTTTATCTACCGATATTTTTAGGAGTAAAATCAGCAAAAAAAAACCAAATTCATGACTCACCAACCTGGTCCTCTCCTTGTTAGACAAAACATTCTCCTAGTTCTGCAAGAAATCTCATTGCACGCCATCTTCATCATTAAAATTTACTCATTATTTGGTTGTAACATTCCAATTCTAATAAGGAAACGTCTGTTTTAGTACAAATTAAGTTTACGATCTCTTAATTCCTTAAGGTATTTTTCTAAGGGGGGGGGGGTATTATTTTACATTGTTAGAAAATTTGGGAATTCGAAGGTGGTTTGATTAAATAAAAGTAAAAAGCGGTAAATTTCTACGAAGTTTTTTTAAGTGTTGAGGGTTGAATAAGAATTTTCGACATGTTTTCTTTCACTGCGACATATATAGATCCCTCTAAATTATTACCATACTTTGAAAAGTGCACTTTTTCGTAAAAGACTAAGTACTTTCCTCATGTCTCTTCTTGCACCTTTTTCGGTGAGGGGATTGCTTTACCTGTGGCTTACTGAAACCAGGCTAAGCTTCACATTTTCAAAGGATATATGCCGATGTCTATAACTCCTCATGAGAGAGTTAGCATGTTGTCTGTCTCTGATTTGTCCATCTTCTTTAGGAGGTAGTTAAGAACGGCAGTGGCCGGCATAGTGGCATATCATTTTCCACAATTCCTGCCTGCTAAGACAGGAGTTCATTTCTTTTACTCTTCATGAGATTTATAAATATGTTAGCTTTCGTTATACTTAGTGATACTGTCCAGAGTTTGAGTTTTTCTTTCTCCAGCTATTTTTCCAGTTTCAACTTAAGCACGCACTTTTTCCTATAAGACTAACTACTTTCCTCATGTCTCTTCTTGCACCTTTTTCGGTGAGGAGATTGCTTTACCTGTAGCTTACTGTAGCCGGGCTAAGCTTCACATTTTCAAAGAATATATGCCGATGTCTATAATTCCTCATGAGAGAGTTAGCATGTTGTCTGTCTCTGATTTGTCCATCTTCTTTAGAAAGTAGTTAAGAAGGGCAGTGGCTGGCATAGTGGAATATAATTTTCCACAATTCCTGCCTGCTAAGACAGGAGTTCCTTTTGTTTACTTTTTATGAGATTTATAAAAATGTTAGCTTCCGTTATACTTAGTGATACTGTCCAGAGTTTGAGTTTTTCTTTCTCCAGCTATTTTTCCAGTTTCAACTTAAGCACGCACTTTTTCCTATAAGACTAACTACTTTCCTCATGTCTCTTCTTGCATCTTTTTCGGTGAGGGAATTGTCTTACATGTGGCTTACTGTAACTGGGCTAATGCTTCCCATTCAGAAAGGCTCTATGCCAATGCCTCCGGTTCCTTCTGACAGTCAGCAAGTCCTCCTCT
>NW_019392677.1:1866192-1930124 GCF_000648675.2 Cimex lectularius | reverse complement strand
ACTGGAAAATGCATTTATTGACTTTATCAATTCTAAAAATTCTGAATTCTACTCAGACGGAATTAATAAGTTACCAACACGTTGGGAGAAATGTATTGAGAGTATGGGAAATTATTTTGATTAAAGAACATTGCTTTAAAGTAACTAGTTTCTTTTTTTTTGTTTAATACCAAAATCCTGCATTATTTTCCGGACAACCCAATATATATATATATTTTTTTTTTTTTTAACAAGTGTTCTCAACGGTAGAGGTCATATCGACCCTCAGGGTGCTGGTGTTTAAAAAAAAGGCCCTTTGTAATTGGGTTTGAATGCAGGGCCGATGGATTCGAACACGGAACCTTTACCTTACAGCGTGTCAACGCCTAAACCGTTGCGACCACCGACCCCTCCCCCCGTTCATTCATACTTAATGCCTACAAATTAGCCTGGGATGCTTAGGAAAAAGCCAAAAGTATTTTTACTAAATGCTAAACAATTTCAACAATTCTAAGTAATATTTTTTCTACCGAATTTTAAAAATCAACCAGAATGATGAGTAAAAAAGGTTTTGCTTTTCTTTTTATTTATTTATTCATTTTAATAAATTATGTTTTGTTAGAAGAGAATTTCGTATTCTCACTATACGCTTTTCTCTTATTCAATTTTTTTTCATTTAATGTCCTATTTACCAGAATAGGATCACATTTGGTAATTAAAAGCAACCTTTTGATCAGAAAATGTATGATTATGACGATGGAAAAAATGATCGGTATGGAAGGATTCTGCTAATAGGCATATTTTTTGAGACCAAATGTATCTGAGCACCAGACATAGAAAAGTTTCACTTTTCTTAATACTCACTATTTGAATTTGAGTTTTTTCCTAATGTGAGGTGTTTAGTGACCGTTACTTGATGATTATTTGGAGGTCGTGAATTGGAATGGAGGTCGGAGCCCTGAAGATGATCTCAATAAAGATCGAAACGTTGGAACGATAAAGAAAATGTTTTTCTAAAACCTACCTCACACCAGACCGCATCTCACGACCTCCAAATAATCATTTTTTCCTAATTACAAATCCTATAGTTTCTTTCGCACCAAATGACAAATTTATTGTTTTAGAACCGTAAGTCAGTTTGACAGTCAATATGGGTCAATTACTCATTTAAAAATTTTATTTAACAGATTGTGTATGTACAAGTCCACATCCGGGGTACGGATCGGGAATAAAAGGCGGAAACAATTATGATATCAAATCAAATAAGCGGTCTATCCAATTGGTTCATCTACCGTTTCCAATGCGTACGTTTTTAATTCTATAAAAAATTAATGGAGGATTGAGAACGTAAATACGATTGTTATTAAGATAGGTGGACAGATGTGATGAGCCGATTAGAATTGTTACCGGGTCTCTTCACAGTTCGTTGACTCCGGGTTTTTGTATGATATACAATCCATAATAATACACGGTCAAGTGAGCCTGACGCAGAGTCATAGACCATTTACCAGGGAATGAATTGCGACCGACCGTATATTTTCATTAATACTTAACCGTCTGTATTGTACGAGAACATTCATGGCCGGCTCTTTCTTCAAATATTAAAAATTGTTATAATGATAAATTTTATTATTTATCTATCGTGAAGTTTCAGGAGTTCCTAGATTGGAATTAAGGGAGAAGTTTTACCAAGTGAAAGAGAAACAATGGTTAGAAAATGAGATATGGATAATAAAATAAAGATTTAGGTAGAGAGAGATTGTGTTTGTGTGATAGCAAAAAGTGTAGAGGAATAGAGAAAGTAGAATAGATAATATAGATAAATAAAGTAAATTGAAGAAAGAAAATTTGAAGGGAGTTTAAAATCGAGGGAAGGAGAAGGATAAGAGAGAGAGTGGGGAGAGAGAAGAGAGGGAGAGGGAGTGATAGAGAGTGAGGGAGGGACAGGCAAAGAGTATGAAGAGATAAAATAAATATTAAGATATTTACAAAGGGGTCAAAATATATAAATATATAATGAAACAGGAATGATAATACAGAGAGCAGGCGGGAGAAAGAGAGGTTCTCGAGAGAGCGTGAGAAAGAGGGGAGTAAATATTGTGAGGAGAAAAATAAATATTAAGACAGACATAAAGATGAAGAATGTAATAGGAAATAACGAGAAAGTGTGTTTGACGGAGAGAGAGAGAGAGAGAGAGAGAGAGAGAGAGAGAGAGAGAGAGAGAGAGAGAGAGAGAGAGAGAGAGAGAGAGGGAGAGAGAGTGTAAGTGAGCGAGAGGAATAGAGTGAGAGAGAACGAGAAAGACAAAATAGGAGATAGTGAGAACAAGAAAACTGGAGATAGATTGAATCAGAGAAGTTGAAGGATAGAGTAAAAGAGTGAGAGGAATAAAAATAATATAAAATACAAATTTAGAACAAAACTGTCCTCTCTTACAATTATACACACAGCATTTAGGTTCGTATGTTTAGATATAGCGAAAGTGAGAGGGAGAGAGAGAGAGAACAGTGAGACCGACGGAACGCTTCATAGTATGCATAAAATTTATTAAACAATTTAGACAAATTTATGCAAATATGGCATGTACTATGGCATGTAGTATTTGTAATTGAAACATCTACCTATTATTCTCGATTTTTAGCGTAAAATAAAATAATTCCTTTCATATATAGAAATGCTAAACTGTATTCCACTTTGCTACTTTCTTCATATTATTTTTAGTTAAAATTATCCTGGGTATGCTGGAATGTGAACCCAGAACTGCTACCGTGGTAAATACAAGTTTAAAAATTTTTTGATCATCGATAACCAAAATTTACTTATTTCATTGTTTAAATAATAAATTCTTACTCATTGGCTTAGTATTTTTATATATTATTTATTTTCTTTACGTGCGGTCTGACCAGTTAAATTGACCGTTGTCGGTGATTTAGGCCAACTGACACGTGTGGTCGACAGACGCCGAAATCACCGAGGGCCAGATGTCCGTCATAAACCACATTCACCATCTCCACTTCACCTGTTGCACGTCCTTTCCGAAACCGCGACAACAGGCTCAAAATGAATTGGCACGCCACGAACGGAAATCCATCAGCATCAATCGGCTCAAATTAACCGAGTAAAAAAACGTTTTGTTCCATAATTACTTGTTTCTTAATTATTCAGAAAACGTGAGATGCGATCTGGTGTGATGTAGGTTTCAGAAAAACATTTTCTTTATCTTGCCAACGTTTCGATCTTTATTGAGATCATCTTCAGGTCCTGGGATTTACAAACATTGTTCACATTTAACCAATCTCACTGGCACTCTCAACAAGACACACAAGAATGGCACAATTACACAGAAGACAAACAGTTTGAGTGAGTAGAAATACTTTGATTGAATATAAAAAAATATATTTTGCATTGTATAAATTCACTTTTCCACATCCTAAATGTATTTGTTAAATGTAAACAACGTTTGTAAATCCCAGGCCCTGAAGGTGATCTCAATAAAGGTCGAAACGTTGACACGATAAAGAAAATGTTTTTCTGAAACCTACATCACACCAGACCGCATCTCTCGATTTCTGAATAATTATCGATTAATGGTCACTAATCACCACACATTACTTGTTTCATTCCACTGCTAGCTAAGTAACAATTGAGTAAAAAGTATTGATCACATTATCTACCGGTACATTTTATTATGCACTAAAATGTACCACAAATTATTCACAATATAAGTTATTTTAAAATAAAATCGTTCGCGCTGTAATCAGTATGCCCATCGTAATATTCCACGATGAAAAATATACATTTCTAATATCAATAAAAGATACATCTGTCCATAAAACAAGAGCACAGTCTATTCAAGCATGGATAAGTTCGATTCTACGACATATATAACCTGTATGTTGAAACTGCATCGATTCTTTCATTCTTCCGCATAACAAAACCCCTTGCTTACTTTACAATGTGATTTTCTGAAGCCGTAACGTTGTCTAAAAGGCTTTCAGCTTTTGTTTCCATCGTGTCAAACCGTGAAGAAATCCAAAAACTGAACCAATAAAAGTGGGAGAAATTGAGAATACTTCCCTGCAACCCGAACACACAGACAATTTTTATGCGCTTGAGACGCTTTGCGGGCCACCTTTCGACCATGCTAATCGGATACGTCTACTAAATTGCTTAAAACTGAATAGAGATATTGGTAATTTATTCTTGTTTTATTATTTTTAATTAAATTAACCTATAATTCTTGTTAGTTGGATAAAACAAAATAGAAAATGTAAACTAAAAACCAAAAAATGTTAATCCTCATTTTTTGGTAGGAGGAAGTACTCCATTTGTAAACAAACACCTTTTCTCTACTTTAATCAAGTTGTATTCTCTTTAACCGTGGAAAGACATCACCTGGAACCAGAAGGTTGCAATATAATTGTGAGAATGAGTCATCGCGGTCAAGTGGAAATCGCAGGGCAGTTGGTGTTTCAGAGCGTGCCTCCCGGGCTTTAGGAAGTGTCAATAGAAGGGTTGGTACTGGATATCAGCTTATTACGACGCTAAATATTGTCGATGCTGCAAGACGCAACCCGGCCTCGCATCGTATGCCCCTACTGCAGCCACAGCCCGCCACCAGCAACTCACGAGCATGTGGTTCAGCGAGCGTACAACAATTTGAATGGTGTTGTACTTATTGGTGTTATACTTACGTTTCTGCCTGTATAGTGATAGCAGGCGCCGCAGAGTCTACCGAGAACGGGTACAATGACCCACCAACCTCACCGGAATCCGTGATGACCAAAAAAATTGCGTTGCCAAGAAAGCTTTCTATCACCATCTGCAGCCAGTAGATCTACGACAACCGAGTGCAGCGTTGCAACATCTATGAGTGAAATTCCTTATGAAATCAGTCTACCAAGAACAGGGATGCGTACAATGCCGCAGTTCGTGCTCCTTTCAGTGCAGTCTGGAGGAGGCAGTGTTGTCTCAGCTAGGGTTTACACTAGATGACGAACTTGACTCCATATTTACGAAGTCAATCTCACCGCAGTCTCTTTTGTCCAAGAAATTATCGATGAATACATGCTGACATCACTCACACCAGGAATCTCTTTGGCAGGGATTTTCGATTTCTGGATGACAATGCCAGTCCTCATGGAGACAAAGTTGCTCATCATTGTTTAGAAAACCTAGGAATTTCCCCTTCCCCCATTGTCTCCGGACCCCAATCCCATTGAGCACATTTGTAGAGAAAGCTTTTCGATCACCATCCGCAGCCAGTTGACCTGGAACAACTGAGCGCAGCGTTGTTAACGTATATGGAGTGAAATTTCTTATCAAAATAGTGACGTCTGCACAGAGGTTTTAGATAACGGAATTCTTTGATAAATATTGTTATTGTTATTTAATATTTATTACGTTCATTGGAGTCCCTGAGCTTCTTCCTGATTCATTGCTCTCTATGCACCTACTTCGAAGCCTAAAATTTTTGTTCTTTACACACCTCGGGTCTAATGATGAAGGTTGAAACATTATAATCGCTGTTAAAGAAGTAGGGTAGAAACCAGATCTGTCAACAAAAAACAGCGAGAATGGGCGGGCCGTAAACATGCCTGTTGGTTCTAAGTATCGTTTAGCACTAATCGACCCTATCGAAAAGTGACGCCGTCCTATTCCTCCCTTGTGCTATAACATAATAAAGTGGGACAACGGTAACAAATGGCAAAGGCGGTTGTTTGTTCGTCGCTCCGTGTGAAAATCGGCCCCGCTCCATAATAAAAGGGATCTGTTTATGGACAATCAAAGGTGCATTAGCGCTTGTCGGTCGCCTGCTCGCCCTCGAACACGTGGCCGTCATAATCGCGTTCTCCGAGGGCGGTGTCTCCTCTTTATGAATTTATTACCAGAGGAATTAGCATCGTTTCCCCATTAGTCGACGGTGGGATAGGGCCCGAATTTACAAGGGGGCCGTGATTTATTTTACTCGGTCGACACGTGCTTCTCATGTGAAACCATTTATCCCTGATGTATCAACACACATCAACGCTGGAGAATGATTACGAATTTGACTTTTCATTTTCAAAGGAGACCGGAGGCACGATGGTCGTGTCGGAATAATAAATCAGAGTCAGCGGTCACGACAGCCGAATAAACATTCGGCATTTATCGACAAACTGACACTAGCATGGAACTGAATCTATTAATAATATTTTCTTGCGAAAATGTTAAAAACGAAAGGTTAGAATCTGGATTATAAAAACGTTGTAGGATTATCCAACTTTTCTTATTTTTTACGTAGATGCATTTTGAGGCTCTTTCTGCCTCGTCCTCAACAGCAAATTTAAGGTTCTTTCAGGTGGCACAAACCAGATTTTTCTACAGTCAGTAATTCTGAAGTTTATAAGCAATTTAGTGGATCTAAGTCGAAAAATTAAAAAACACCCAAAACCGGAAATTACTTCTTTACAGTTGAGATTTAGACAGGGCTATATAGGTAGTTTTTTTTGTTGCATATGGTGAGTAGAAACACCTGAAATTTTCGACACATATCTCCAGTCACCCTGAATAAGTTAAAAAACCTTTCCATTTGGCCTGTTGTTTCGAAAGAACTTGTATGCGTAAATACAAATTGTTTTTGTATATGAAACCTCAATCGTACAACCTTCATGAATTAATTTAATATCAGTTTAAAAAATTGAAGCTTTTTTTGTTTTGTTTTGTGGGGGTCGAATAAAGATTTCAAAAATCATTTCCTCCTTTACCACCTAAATAGATCTAAACCTTACAAGTTATAAAGGGTTATATACCTTGCACATTTAACTTTTTCCATAAAGCATAAGATCGTTCCTCCATGTCTCTTCTTCACCTGCGGCTAACTCTAACCGAGCTAATGTTTCTCAAAGAATGTATGTCAATATCTCTGGTTCCTTCTGACAGTCATCATGTCCTTCTCTGCTTTGCCTATTTTCATTAGTTAAGAGGGCAGTGGCCGGCATAGTGGCATATCATTTTCCTCAAATTCTGCCTACTAAGAGAGGATTTCCTTTCTTTTTCTTTGTGAGAGATTTATAAATATGTTAGCTTTCGTTTACTTGGTGCGATTGTTCAGTGTTTAAGTTTTACTTTCTCAAGCTATTTTTTTTTCCCGTGGCTTCCGACATCTAGGTCATTTCAGCCCTACAAGCTATTTTTCCAGTTTCAACTGAAGCACACTGCTCGTAGTTGTGGTTCTAGTCCCTTGGATGAAAGGGCTGCTTCTTTTTTTGGCCAGTCTGGCCAAACCGAAAAGAATAACAAATTAATGATCTCAAATTGCCTAAATTTTCTGAGAACCGCTAAACACCGGCAGGATAGTTGAACCAAGGTCAGAAATGCGCAGTTGTTTAATGTGTAATTTACACAAATCGGCTTTATGAGGCTCTTTGACAAATCGATGCAGGTAGTGAAATTAAATAGCTGTCCCAATTGATTAGGTTGTCCTTGTATTCAATCCGGGGTCTGGGTTAGCTGTTAGTTTTGTCCAAATCCTCTTCGGCCGACAAAGGTCTACCCGGCACCCCGCGGATTTTTAATAAGATATAATGGGTTCTCACGTGTCAGAAATAACAACAAGATCTTCTCGCCGATACCTGTTGGGTGCCGGCCATCTAAAACAATTTTCCTGATTATCCAACTTTTCTTATTTTTTACGTAGATGCATTTTGAGGCTCTTTCTGCCTCGTCCTCAGTACATTTTTCTAAAATTATCTGTGCCCACAAGAAAGATATATAGTTAATGTTACAAGATTTCAACAAAACACATGAAAAAATTAAATTCACTTTAGACAGGCTAAGGAGAGAGGCTGAAACAAGGAAAAAGTCATAATATTTCTAGACTTAATTATATATAGAGCAGAAAACCAAAGATTCACCATAGACATGTATAAAAACCCACCACGAGTACATGCTACGAGTAGATACTGAACTATTTGTAATTTCATCCATTAAAAAAATATAATGTAGTAACGAACCTAGTCAGAAAAATGTTAAATATTAGTGTTACTACATTCCTTAAAATTTAATAGGGGACCCGGAAAAAGTGTTGCGGGTAGTATTTATCAGGAAGGACGGGGTACCATAAAAGTGACATTTTCTCAGTAACTACTGAACCATTTTTGATTAAATTTGGTACACATTATTACACATAAATATAACCCGAGCTGTTAAGAAATTTTTCGTCTGAAAAAAATCTACAGCACGAAAAGTTTCGAACACATTTTTCTAATATTTAAGAATTTATTTCTCCAAATTCAATTGTTATTTTCACAATTTTACAAAAAATTTAATTAAGACTTATATTATTACTTCAGTGCCGCGAGAAAATATCTTCGTATCGTCATAAATAAAAACGATTCTTGATACGATCTTGCGGAATGGCTTTGACATTTGATATTGCCTATAATATTTTTTTCCTCCTGTTTCTGAAAGGAGACGAATGGCCGATTAGGAAGCTTAACAGCAGGAAGGATTTGTTGGAATAAAGGAGAAGAATACGGCTCTATCTACAAAGCAATAAATGAAAAATAATATCGTCTGGACAGTGGATGAATGACAACGGATAATGTTTTGAGAAGAGTATGAAATAAGTAGGATCATTTTATGGGATGAGAGTTCATCGGCCTGGAAAATAGTATGCCTTGAATATGAAAAAATGAGATAGGATAGTCTTGTTATATTACAATGATTAGTATTATGACAAAAGTTAATTCTTGTTAATCAATGACAATAATAGTTAAGGGATCAGTAAATTATTTGATGTTATGATCATATTAAAACATTTAATGGAAGCTCGGAAAACATTTAAAAAACCATCTTGTTGAGAGCAAAATTGTATAAAATATGAGGCCAACCGCAGGTCGGTGACTTAAAAGGCTGAGAGAAAATATGCATTGCTTAATTTGGCCATTTTTTCGTGTTAAAACCAAATGGTACGGGTTTTTCTTCTTTTTTTGGATTTAGCTTAGAAGGGTCATTACTGGATGATTCTTCGCGTTCTAGAGCTAAATAATTTATTTTAGTTTTTTCTCAACTTAACAGATTTTTGTGTGGTGTTTAGTGTATATATATATATATATCGGAGTTAATCAAGTGAGAGATAATTATCAACATCATTCATCAAATCAGTTCTAAGCATGAATTCTTTATTTATAATTTTGATCAAATATTTGTCAAAATGTGTGGTGTTTAGTGACCGTTACTTGGTGATTATTTATTTGGAGGTCGTGTGATGCGATCTGGTGTGACGTAGGTTTTAGAAAAAGCATTTTCTTTATCGTGCCAACGTTTCGATCTTTATTGAGATCATCTTCAGGGCCAGGGATTAATATACATTGTTTAAATTTTACAAATACATGTAGGATGTGAACAAATGAATTTACCCAACGGTAGAAATTTTAGATTTTAAAAAATTAAATAAATAAAATGAATTTATACAATCCTAGAAAATTTTAGATATAAAAAAATAAATTTATACAACCCTAGAAATTTTAAATTAAAAAAACTAATTATACAATGGTAGAAAATTTTATATTTAAAAAAAAAATCTGGCATTGTATACATTCATTTTTTTAATCTAAAATTATCCAGCATTGTATAAATTCATTTTTTATATATCTAAAATTTTCTAGTATTTGATAAATTCATTTTTTTAAATCTAAAATTTCTAGCGTTGTATAAATTAATTTGTTTACGTCCTACATGTGTTTGTAAAATTTAAACAATGTTTGTAAATACCTGGCTCTGAAGATGACCTCAATAAAGATCGAAACGTTGGCACGATAAAGAAAATGTATTTCTAAAACCTAACACCAGACCTCATCTCACGGTCTCCGAATATACATTGACTAACGGTCACTAAACACCACACATTATATGTAGTCTAAAAAAAAAATAATATGAACGCACAATTTATAACTTTTTCTGCCATATTGTAGCGATATGTCATACAGGGTGCGGAGTAATACATAAAAAATTGATTGTTGATTTATTACACAATGAAAAATGACTTTGAATAGGTTTGTTTACGAGGAAAAAGAAAGAAAAATGAAATGAAGTATACGCGAGTATTCGTTATTCCCGGTCGGGGAGGTGAGCAGATGATAAATCCTCACATATTTTGATGTCATATTTCTATAGAATGGTGGACGGTGGAGGAGGCGGCAATGCGTCAGCCTCCAGAGCTGATTGGCCCAATGAAGATATGTGGACCTAATCCACTTGTTAGCTGTAAAGCCAGCTGAAATGTAGCCTCGTATAGATTACACGCCACTAACAACACAACCACACCGATTCATCACCGACGCGCTCTCCAACTCCACGATCATCCGTGTGAAAAACTTATTTATACTTCACCATCTCCATAACAATAATCCTGTTATTTATTTTTATTTATCGCCGGCTTCTCTCCACCGCCAGCCGGAGGATTGGACCTGGTTAACTTATCCCGAATAAATTACGAGAGGCGGCTTTAAATTTCTCTCCGCTAATATCACAGCTTATACATGTGGGATAACAAATCGCCATTGTGTAATTTATAAGAAGTTTATCCTCCTACCGTTGGTCCTTTTTAGTCTTAGCTCGCATTTTATTATAATTAAGTTAAACCTTAGGATATTTTTTTTAAACTTATCACTATTGAATATTTAATGGGAGATTACTCAACTTCAGCTTTAACAGTCGATATAAACGACACGGAATTCCATGCTTATTGTAATGTTGTGTAATGAGATTAATTAAATTAATAAGAGACATTTCGTTAACTGTCAGCATCCCGATCGTCGCCCATTTTAGGTATCCCTTAATCTTCAGAAATTTGTCATCTTTTGTCACTGTTTCTTCTCACTCATCTGAAAAATTTGTGACGACAGAAAACAAATAATAAATTACTAAACATTAAATATGATAGATAATGACTTTCTATTGCCATATGTATCTTACTGTAATTTATTATCCTTACTCAACTCATATTCTAACTGCTCTAACCCCTACTCGTTGTCATAGTGGCTTTCAGCTCTTATATCAATAATATTTTTGCTACTTGTATGAACTGTGACTTATATAAACTGCCCACAGAAGTAAAAGACATCTGGGTCTCAGATATGCAAATCACGACTATCAATGCTACAATCTGGTGTCTAGTTTAATAGAAAATACGGGAGCTAGAAAGTTAGAAATGTACTAAGGTCATCAAAGAGTATCTATTCAAAACAAACTGGTATTATGAAATTGTTGGCGATGAAGTAGAATCACAATTCGAGGATTTATGCTTTCCGGTAGGGGGACAACGGTAGCCGAGTGGTTAGCATGAGAGACTCTCACGCCGCGGTCGTGGGTTCGATTCCTGGCCCTTTTTTCCCGATAACCCATAATTTGAACAACATCTATAAGAATTCGTCATGGCTAATATGGAAAGATCATAAGGCCAATAAAAAACAATAATTAAAAAAAAATGCTTTCCGGTAAGAAAAATCATAACTTGGTCGAGTGTTCAAAATTGGCTTACGCATTGATGAGAAGAATGACCTCCGCAATAGATTGGATACCGTCATCTCAAACAGCTTTTCTTTTTCTTATTCTAACACAAAGAAGCTAAATGGATAAAGAAATATACATCATGCCAGCTATATATCTGAGGCTGACTAGAGCAACAAAAAATAGGTCAGTTGGCAAGTCACACCTTGACACATAGGAATGCAAGAAATAATGATTAACTCTATCAAAACCGACGTTTAGATTTATCAAGTTTGGTTTCATTACCTCAGCACATACCTAGTTTATATTTGTATTTATTTTATTATAATCAATCTATGAACCAAGGGATAACCAATGTAATGTTTAACATACTATACTAACTTAAAATATTTTCTTACAGCATTTATTACGATATTTAATTTCAATTAATTAATCTTTATGTAAGGTATTGATTGAAATGAAAAAGCTAGTGTCACGAGTGGGATTCGAACCCTCGACTTTCGGCTAAATACACCGCTGCTCTACCACTTGAGCTATCGTGACTTCTGTACACAGAAGTGAAGATGTACACCTCAAATTATTGATCGTAAATGAAAAAGTCTTATCACAAAGGAAGGATGTGCTGTATACAGGGTGACTGGCGATAAGTGTCGAAAATTTCAGGTGTTTCTACTCATGCAACCAAAAACTTCATGTAAGCCCCGGTCCAAATCTCAACGGTAAAGAAGTAATTTCAGGTTTTGGGTATTTTTTAATTTTTCGACTTCTGTCTAAATTGCTTATTAACTTCAGAATTACTGACTGTAGAAAAATCTGGTTTGTGCCACATGAAAGAACGTTAAATTTGCTCTAAGCACAGCTATTTACATTGCAGAATTGATGACAAAATTCTGCACGAAAAATTCGGAAAAAACAAAAATGTTGAAAATTGTTTTTTTTTTAATGTTCGATTGGTAACAGTTAATAACTACAAACTCCTGGAGCTTTGCGAATTCCCTCACAAGTTCACTATTCAATTAGCTTCCAACAGATACCCACCTTTTTGGATCCAACTTCTGGAAGGTCCGAAAATTTTGCATTTTGTTGAAAAAAAACTGGTGTCGATGAAGGGGGCACGTTCCGTCTGGCTCTTGAGTTTATGAGTAATGCTACTGCTGCAAGGGGAGAAGACCAAGCTCGTTTTCCACATCGAGACGTTCCAGCAAATCGCACCTTCCTCCGACTTCATCAGAGGCTGAGGGAAACTAGTTCTTTCACGAAGCGCTTTTCCAGAAGAGCAATCCAAACAGGGTATGCCGCTCGAAGCTAATTGAATGGAGAACTTTAGAGGGAATTTGCAAATCTCTAAGAGTTTGTAGTTATTAACAGTTACCAATCCAACATTTAAAAAAAATCCAAATTTCAACATTTTTGTTTTTCTGAATTTTTCGTGCAGAATTTTTTCATCAATTCTGCAATGTAAATAGCTGTCCTTTGGGCAAATTTAAGGTTCTTTCAGGTGGCACAAACCAGATTTTTCTACAGTCAGTAATTCTGAAGTTTATAAGCAATTTAGTGGACCTAAGTCGAAAAATTAAAAAACACCCAAAACCGGAAATTACTTCTTTACAGTTGAGATTTGGACAGGGCTATATAGGTAGTTTTTGTTGCATATGGTGAGTAGAAACACCTGAAATTTTCGACACATATCTCCAGTCACCCTGAATAAGTTAAAAAGCCTTTCCATTTGGCCTGTTGTTTCGAAAGAACTTGTATGCGTAAATACAAATTGTTTTTGTATCTGAAACCTCAATCGTACAACCTTCATGAATTAATTTAATATCAGTTTAAAAAATTGAAACTTTTTTTGTTTTGTTTTGTGGGGGTCGAATAAAGATTTCAAAAATCATTTCCTCCTTTACCACCTAAATAGATCTAAACCTTACAAGTTATAAAGGGTTATATACCTTGCACATTTAACTTTTTCCATAAAGCATAAGATCGTTCCTCCATGTCTCTTCTTGCACCTCTTTCGGTAAGGGCTAGCTTCACCTGCGGCTAACTCTAACCGAGCTAATGTTTCTCAAAGAATGTATGTCAATATCTCTGGTTCCTTCTGACAGTCAACATGTCCTTCTCTGCTTTGCCTATTTTCATTAAGATGTAGTTAAGAAGGCAGTGGCCGGCATAGTGGCATATCATTTTCCTCAAATCTTGCCTACTTCCTCCTTTCTTTTCCTTTGTGCGAGATTTATAAATACGTTAGCTGGAAAGTGCACTTTTTCTTATAAGACTAAGTACTTTCCTCGATGACTCTTCTTACACCTTTTTTCGGTGAGGGGATTGCTTTACCTGTGGCTTACTGAAACCAGGCTAAGCTTCACATTTTCAAAGGATATATGCCGATGTCTATAATTCCTCATGCTAGAGTTAGCATGTTGTCTGTCTCTAATTTGTCCATCTTCTTTAGGAGGTAGTTAAGAAAGGCAGTGGCTGGCATAGTGGAATATAATTTTCCACAATTCCTGCCTGCTAAGACAGGAGTTCCTTTCTTTTACTTTTCATGAGATTTATAAATATGTTAGCTTTCGTTATACTTAGTGATACTGTCCAGTGTTTGAGTTTTTCTTTCTCCAGCTATTTTTCCAGTTTCAACTTAAGCACGCACTTTTTCCTATAAGACTAACTACTTTCCTCATGTCTCTTCTTGCATCTTTTTCGGTGAGGGAATTGTCTTACATGTGGCTTACTGTAACTGGGCTAATGCTTCCCATTCAGAAAGGCTCTATGCCAATGCCTCCGGTTCCTTCTGACAGTCAGCAAGTCCTCCTCTGCTTTGCTCATCACCTTTAGGAGGTAGTTAGGAAGGGCAGTGGCTGGCATAGTGGCATATAATTTTCCTGATATCCTCCTTAGAGAGGAGTTCCTTTCTTTTCCTTTTTGAGAAATTTATAAATATGTTAGCTTTCGTTATACTTGGTGTTATGGTCCAGTGTTTGAGTTTTACTTTCTGAAGGTATTTTTCCAGTTTCAACTTAGGCACGCACTCCGGTGCACCTCGTTGTGGTCGCTTGGGTGAGAGGGCTGCCATATTTTTTGGGTAGTTAGTCAGGCTGTATATTTTATTTTAAACCTTCATGTTCCCGATCCCACTTTAAGGTAACCTTGTGGTGTTTTCCTAAAGGTAATTTAGGCAAGGCTTTGCTAGGGTATAATTCGGCCCGTATAACCCTAAACCTACTCTCTGTTCTATCTTCGATACATTTTTGTACGATAATAGGGCCCATTCCTGAAACGTGGGCCTACCTTTCTTCCAAGGATCTCTGTCGTCTACGTGCACTTGGAAGGATCCGTCAAAGTTGAATTTTTCTATCGTTTTGTCAGATACCGTCTTATCCATGTCATTTATTTTAATGCTTTCTGGAATTTTGTGGTGGCTCCTCCTTAGATCTGGCTTTATATATTTCTTCCTCAGGAGTCCTTGGGCACTCTCAGAAGCCACCTTTTTTCATAAAATATGCAGTGTAAATATCTAAGGATAGAAGGTCGAATGGAATCGGGCAGGGAAGAATTACCCTTGTTTATAGCAAGAGAATCTACGATTTCAATTTTATATATATATATATTTTTTTTTAACAAGTGTTCTCAACAGCAGAGGTCATATCGATCCTCAGGGTGCTGGTGTTTAAAAAAAACGGCCCTTTGTAATTGGGTTCGAATGCAGGGCCGATGGATTCGAACCCGGGACCTTTACCTTACAGCGTGTCAACGCTAAACCGTTGCGTTCATTCATTCTTAATGCCTAGAAATTAGCCTGGGATGTTTAGGAAAAAGTCAAAAGTATTTTTAATAAGTGCTAAAAAATTTCAAAAATTCTAAGTAATATTTTTTCTACCGAATTTTAAAAATCAACCAGAACGATGATTAAAAAAGGTTTTTGTTTTTCGTTTTATTTATTTTTTTTAATAAATTATGTTTTGTTAGAATAGAAATTCGTATTCTCACTATAGGCTTTTCTCTTGTTCAATTTTTTTTTCATTTAATGTCCTATTTACCAGAATAGAATCAAATTTGATAATGAAAAGAAACCTTTTGATCAGAAAATGTATGATTGTAACGATGGAAAAAATAATCGGCATTGGAAGAATTCTGCTAATAGGCATAATAGGCCATGTCATTTATTTTAACGCTTTCCAGAATTTTGTGATGGTTACTCCTTACATATGAGATTGTTTTCCTTTCTTAAGCCATTTTTCCAGTTCCAACTTAAGCACACTGCTCGTAGTTGTGGTTCAACTCCCTTGGATGAAAGGGCTGCTTCTTTTTTTGGCTAGTCTGGCCAAACCGAAATGAATAACAAATTAATGATCTCAAATTGCCAAATTGCCTAAATTTTCTGAGAACCGCTAAACACCGGCAGGATAGTTGAACCAAGGTCAGAAATGCGCAGTTGTTTAATGTGTAGTTTACACAAATCGGCTTTATTAGGCTCTTCGACAAATCGATGCAGGTAGTGAAATTAAATAGCTGTCCCAATTGATTAGGTTGTTCTTGTATTCAATCCTGTGTCTGGGTTAGCTGTTAGTTTTGTATAAATCCTCTTGGGCCGACAAAGGTCTACCCGGCACCCCGCGGATTTTTAATAAGATATAATCGGTTCTCACGTGTCAGAAATAACAACAAGATCTTCTCGCCGATACCTGTTGGGTGCCGGCCATCTAAAACAATTTTCCTGAGAATCATCCACGTCTCATTAGCCCACCATAGATTGGGTGACTAAGCACCTTTACGCTTTATTTTTCTTGTACATGGCAGAAACATATTGAAGGAAGACAGAAGTGGTTTTAGAAGACAACTTTCTTAAGTTTATTAATGATTTTCGTTGATTGTATATAACAGGGGCGATCCTTACCTGCCCTACTACGGCAATGGAAATGCATTCGACTTCGACTCTTACCTATTTATAGTTGGTGACGGATTTTGGTCTAAGAATCAAGTGACCCTATGCCGGTTCAACATTACATATTTATGAATAAAAGGCGGCTTTTGAGAGTGCTAACAGGCTCCTGAGATAAAGGAAATAAAGGAAGAACTAATTAGAAGCCACCACAAAAGAATTATAGTAAATGATATGGCTATTTGAAAAAATGAGAGAAAAATTCTACTTTGACAAATCCTTCCTATTCGTCATAGATAATAGAGAGTTCCCTCTCAACAGGACACGCAAAAATGGCACAATTACACAGAAGACAAACACTTTGAGCCCTGAAGATGATCTCAATAAAGATCGAAACGTTGGCACGATAAAGAAAATGTTTTTCTGAAACCTACATCACACCAGACCGCATCTCACGATTTCTGAATAATTATCGATTAACGGTCACTAATCACCACACATGAATCATTAGGTTTTCGTTGTTTGCCAAACGTCGGTGAACAAACAGAAAAAGTGGGCAAAATTCTTAAACAAGAAGGTTTTAGAGGAACTTTTAGAGATACGTGTTCGTAGAAACGTCCTCTCAAAATCTAAAGACCCTTGTTGTAAATTAACTTGTTAAAAAAGGGGGTTTACCAACTTAATTGTAATGATAGCGACGTTAAATATATAGGACAAAGCGGCAGAAAAATCAAAACGAGAGTTAAAGAACACTTGCCTAAATCGAGCAAATTTTCGGAATTTTGAGGACCATCTAAATAGAATAAAACACAATTTCAATTTAAATTCAAATACAATATCGTTTCACAGTTTCAACAAAGGGAGGGAACTAGATTGGATTGAGAAATTTGAATTAAAAACGTAAAATTCAACATGGTGATAAATGCATCAATAATATAATGGATTTAACCCCTTTTTTAAATACGTGTCTAAATAATATTAAACGCACAAAATAATTAATTTAGTTTTATCATTAATTTACTAATCTATCATAATTATATTAATTAAATTTTAATTTTTAATAATTAAATACATACAAATTAATCACTATTATAAAAATATTGTTTACGGCAAATATTTTTTTTATAATATAGGGTAGTCTGTCGTCGTATATTAGACGTACAAATTAACTAATTTAATTTTTATGATTTAATTTTATAATTAATTTACCAATCTATTATTTTAAGTTTTAATTTAATTTTAATATTTAATAATTAGTCAATAAAATACATACAAATTAACCGCTATTATAGAATTTTTTTAATTGTAAATATTTTTATATAATATATGGCAGACTATCGTCGTACATTTGACGTACAAATTAATTAATTTAATTTTTATTATTTTATTTTATCATTAATTTACTAATCTATTATTAATGTATTAATTTAATTTTAATTTTTAATAATTAATCAATAAAAAACACAAATTAATCACTATTATAGAAATATTTTTTATTGTAAATATTTTATATAATGTAGGGTACTCTATCGTCGTATATTACACGTACAAATTAATAAAATTAATTAATTTAATTTTTATTATTTAATTTTATCATTAATTTACTAATCTATTATTAATGTATTAATTTAATTTTAATTTTTTTTATACCTTGAANTATAATATAGGGTAGACTATCGTCGTATATTACACGTACAAATTAATAAAATAATTAATTTAATTTTTATTATTTAATTTTATCATTAATTTACTAATCTATATTAATTTAGTTTTTAAATAAAAAAACAAATTAATCACTATTATAGAAATATGATTTATTGTAAATACTTGTATATAATATAGGGTAGACTATCGCTTTTTACCGGACCGTTGTACTTCTTCCAGGCTATGTCTATATATCATTTAGTGATTTAAAAAAATCACATTTTGCTTGTAGCAATAGTACAATTAAGGGTCAATTTAATAAAAACGACGTTCAAATTGTTCTTCCCCGCATACATTTACGAATGTGTCCTCATTTGGTCTGCGGAAAAGTGGGAAAGAGCCGGGCTGAGAAATAGGCGGCCGTGGTTATTTGCCGGACCTGCCCCGGGGAACGGACAATGCCATCTGTATTAATGCCCTCGCCCCCGGCGTCCCACGGGGGATTTGGGGACAAACGTTCCGGTAAAATACCATTTGGATTTAACCTCCCTCACCCCCTCTCGGCATACCAAACGAAACTAATTTCTGACCGATTTTACGCCCCCGTTTAACGGCTGTGTGTAAGGATTTGAGCGAAACAAATCCACTCGGATAATGCAGCATTGCCTGAAATACTACACCTTTCACCATGATCATTTTTTGAATGGCGTACTGCTAGTGCAACAATAATACCCAACTTCTTGTATCACTTGGGACATTAACTCACCGTTTTTCTATGGTGGTGTTTCTTTTATTTTAATATATCTCGTATCTTGTAGATTAGATTAGATTATATAGGAGCCGGCCTGTTTCCGACCTGAGCACAGGGCCAGTATTGTTCTATTAAGCATCTCCATTTTTTTAATTTAGCTTCCCCAAATCTTTTTCAAGAGCTCCCGTGTACATCCTTCAAGTTCTGGCTTTTCCTCTCATAGGTTAGGAATCTAGGATACATAGGACTTCACACTAATGTAGGACGGGTTCCGCCATTCCTTTTTCCTCTTGGCAATATCTGCACAGGCTTGTTTCTGCCATTCCGAGTCTACAGACACGTCTCCGGAGTCTGTAGTATCCGGTTAGCAGTCCAACTTTTATTTTAGTCCTAGCATGTCATAGATTTAGTAGTTCTGCGTTAGTTTCTGCGATGGTCCTTTGATAAACTGTTTTGCATGCCTCTGTCTCGGGCTACCTATCGAGCGAAAGATTAATCCATTGTCTAATGGATCCGCGTTTTTGACAGTTTGGTAAGCCACAAAAGGGTTCTGGGCAGCAATAGCTGGCCGACTTCAATTGCTTGGCCAATTTATCGGCCTCTTCGTTACCACTCTGCCCTGTGTGCCCTGGCACCCAGACAAGGGTAATTTTGTTATTTTCACCAATGTTCGACAAGGCTCTAATGCAATCCAAACGACTCTGGACGTTACCGCCGATGCAGCAATTGCGTTCAGAGACGCCTTCTATTGACAATCCCCAGCCTTTTCACCTCCGTCGTATCTTGTAAGTTTGTTATATCTGCTGTTGTTATTGCTGTTGTAAAATTTTAATGCGAATTTATTGAATAGATTAGTTTTTATCCAGGTCTCATATATCTTAACGATGGTGGTAAATAGATTAGTTATGCCAAACAAAGTCAACCTCTGCTTGGTCCCAGGACATGTCGGAGTATTGGGCAACGAAAGAGAAGATCCCCAGCAAGTAAACAGGCTGCTATACCGCTGATGGATCTGAGCCCATCTATGGCAAAGAGATTTACATTACCACAGAGTATCTCAGACAAAAATACAATTTGAAAATGAGGAATTCCTGATAGCATCCTTGACAGGACACTGCAGACTGAATAGGCATGTGAACCCAACTCCGCAAGAAGAAGCTTCTGCAAAAAAGCAGAGAAGACACCAATACACCTAAAAATTGTGCCATAAGTATTTGGATACGTAGACCGTAATCGTAGAATAAATTTAACAACTAACCAATTTCTTGATCGACTAGGACTCACTTGCGCAGTTTATTACACACTCCAACATTACATCTACATCTTGGTCTCTTATATGTACATGGTCTATAATCCCGTAAAACGAGAATTGTACCTAAAAATTTAAACCTAGATGTATGATTATATACTTGGAATTGTGGAAAGTACAAAATGTATGTAATAGGTTTCCTAAAAAAATAAACAAACCTGTTTATAGGGGTGGGGTTGTTTTCAAACGGACAACGTTCGTCGAGGAAGAAGTTAAGCAGGGTAACTTGTAAACAATAGCCGGTCGTGTTACGGGCGCTAAAAGCATTCCTTGATCCTCGCCAATTCCTCCTTTTCCCCAGCTCAAGTACATACTTTCCTCCAAGTTAAATTACTGTGAAAGTAGGGGTGGAACCGGTCCGGGGGAAGAAGTTGCCGGAGGAACCCTTGTTTTCATTATGTGCGCCTGGGATTTTCGCGTGGGGTTTACACTCCTGTTCAGAATTAGAATACAGCATTAGCCCGGGGGGGAGGCGAAACACCCCACGATTCGCGGAAAAGTTTTACGCCGGAGCAAATCGGGCTGAATATCATTATCCCCCGCCGAGAATACAAAATATTACCCCCGGCCAACCCCTTATAACGACGACTACATTGAAATCGTTTGCATAAACTGGAAGAAATTGACTTTTATGTTCTTTTGTGTTACATAAGCTACTCTCTCAACCCTTCAACAATTCATAAATGAAAATATGTTGACAGATCGTTTGAAGCAAAATTGAACTGTTTTCCTGGTGGTCATTATTGTTAAAGTGAAGGGCTTAACGTCAACCTACATATGTACATCGCATGTCGCGGAAATTGTTCATACCATTACCAATTAAAAAGCCATGGCCTTTGCGAGGATTCGAACCCAGAACAGCTAGTGTGGCAAATAATTCAGATATACTAATTTCTCGGCCTTCTCGACATGTGCCCAGTAATGTAATTGTACAGCTTACAATTCAAAATTTTCTATGCTTTCGTTTGTCTGACAGAGTCAGCAATGAAGACGGCGTGTCGCGTCTGAACAGAACAAAATTGTTAGAAGTGACCATACTTCAAATTGTAAGGTTGTTTACGAAACTTTTGTTTTCTCGTATAAAATGAAATTACTGTTCAAAATATAGCTCATTAATCCAGTGCCAAAAGTCATCGCAACTATCCGACAATTGCTCGACCCCACCAAGGTGACGCGATATCATTCGAAAATCTCTTGCAGTTAATTTCGCTTGCAAAATATTTTTGCCCTTGAACTTTTTACTTTGGGTATGGATCGAAACTACTTCGTATCTCGCCGAGAATCGAATCCTGATTACACGACATTTGAAAAATAGTAAAAAGGAGGGAAAATTGGAAAGGTTGGGTTGAAATGGAAAGTGAGGGTCCGAGTGGATCGAAGTCAGTTCAGCTCAAGTGATAGAGCAGCAGCGTATTTAGCCGAAGGTCGTGGGTTCAAATCCCGCTCGTAACACTAACTTTTCCATTTCAAACAATATCTTACATAAATATTAACTAAAATAATATTTTATAAAATGTTTAATATATTTTTAATTTTTAGGTTAAAAACAAATGTGTAAATATTTTAAAAATCGACGACTTTTTATTAAATTTCTAGTGGTTAAGACAGCTTCCCAGGGCTTTAGATCGACCCTGAAATAATGAATAACCCCTATGGTTATAACATAACCGGTGATAATTTATTAGCCAATAATTTATCAACTTTAAACTCCAAATGGGCCAATGGCGTCAGCGATATGACTAAAAAGGTTATAAACTATTGACACAGCCCCATTAATCCATTTGGACACATGGCAGAAAAAATAATGCAAAATTAACGAGAAAGAGCTATGGCGATTTATCAACCGTTAATGGCTTATAATGGCCAGTAACGGTACTTCATAACTTGTCGTAATATTATTACTTTCCAGAGGAAGAACAAGGTAATGTGTTAAGTTGGGTTGTTTCTTTTAAAATACCGTTCTCAAACCTAGGAAGTGAACGACAAAAACTAGGCTATAATAAACTAGTAGAGTATTTTAAAAGCTTAAATTAAAAAATGCTTAGTTGCCTGAAGGCGGTATTCATGAGGTGATGGACTTCGCGATAGTCGAAATTATAGCACGGGGAAAACGAATGACGCTATCCAGAGGAAAATCCTTTGGTAATTGCATTAAACAAGAGATAAGCCTAAAGTTAGATAAAGGCGGACTTTAAAGAGTTGTCGCTAATTCAAGTCACGTGACTTGGAGTGGGCTTATCTCTACGATAAAGAGGGGAGGTGTACGGAAGATCGCTCCTCGCATCGATCAACATCAACATCAACAACTTACACGGCCATCAATCAAAGCCTGTGTTAACATCTGCCGTCCATTTTTCTATGTTATTGCGCACGGATTAAAAACCGTCAGCGTTTACCGTAATGATTGAAACGTGGATTGATGGCTATTGATGTTTAATTAAAGATTATACATTTGTTAATATATATGTTTTTTCAATTATATCTGTGGATTTCATAAGGTTTGAATCACATACAGGCAAGCTTTGGAGGTCTAAGTCTACTAGTTGTAATATTTTGTACCATTGGTTTATTAGATTCGACGATTCCATTTTCAGTACAACGCAAGGAAAATTTTCCCTCTAAGCTTTTATGACTTTATATTTTTTGTAGATTCTGCTGTCCTTCAACAACATGGAGCTACTGACTCCCTTTTAGATCATATACTTAGGACTACATCTAGACATTAGTCGGAAGTGGAATCCCCAAACTAGACTCGAAGAGACTATTAGGACCAAAATATGTTTTGACAGCCAAAACTTATTTTATCAATTAACTCTTTAAGAAATTATTGCGGCTACTTTGAACATACTATCATCCAATATCCAACGTATCCAATCCTTCAATCACAATTTCCAAGGGCAAATGGGAAGGTTGCTTATACGTCACAAAGCTCACTATCCACAGTTCCATTTATCAACATAAATATTCCTTTTGTCAACAAGCTGATCCGATCCCGCTGCCAAAAGATTCACATCAAAGTTTATATCCTAACGTTTCTTCTTAAGCATTAGGTGTATTCACGATGTTTGTAAGATGTTAACTCTAATAGAGAAATATCCAGTAAGATCGTGAACTGGTCGTTTTTACCATGATAAATGTTAATTTTTCCCCAATGCTGCGCGTGCCCATTGATAGAACCAAACATAAAGCTATAACAGTCCTTGAAGGCTTGTTGTTGTTTGTTTTGGTTTTGTTTTGTGCTAAATTGTAAAATGCAAGAAGTTAATAAAAAAGGAAAATTAATCAACTTTTTCATTCAAAATGCAATCTATGCACACGAAAACTACTAACAAATGACCCGCTTAAATTCGAGCCGAGATACCTAACTTGTATCCTAACGTCTAACAGCCTAGAACTTTAGAAGATAGGGGATGTATCTATATGAATGAGATTATAAGAACTGGTCAGAATTAACAAAGAAATGTATTGGTCTGATTTAATTAATGCTTCTTTGTGAACAACAATACGTGTAAACAAAAAACAGCTGGTAAATTCATGGCTGCCATGTTGGTTACCTATGCCCTAACGGATAGCAATGTGACTACATTTTCGACCTAACATCTATCATTGGCCGTGGCCTGTTAGATCGAGCAATGTTAACTAGCCGATTCTTACAAGTCTACGTCATCATTTTTCTCGATCTAACAGGACCTAACAGAGTTAACACAAAGATCGTGAATACCCCTATTATCTACACTTTCCCTTCCTGATCTTTAACGTCCATGTCGTCGAGACTTCATCGCTCCTTAATACCTCAGTCCTCCCGCTGATGGCCGTGGTTTCAAGGTTATGACTAGGGATGGCAACCATATATCGAGTATATTTTTTTTTCGATATATTTGAATGTAAATACTTGAAATATATCAATCGTTGAAATGTATCGATAAATTCCTTTTTTTAATTAAGAAAAAAATTAATTTACAAAAACTTGACTATATATTTTTATTATTTATTATTGGATAAATAATTAAAAAAATATCCCTCTCAGTGGTATGAGATATCAATATACGTATATAATTGCCTTCTGTGTCTACGTTTCTGCGAACAATTTTCATATATGTTTTTAAGATGGCACCTTCCCAGGGGGGAAAAAAGTGTTGTTTGGAAATATTTTAATGCACCGGAAAAAGAAAAACAACTGGCAACTTGTAAAACATGCTCGAAAGGTTTAAAACCCTTAACTTTTATATCCTTAATTTGTTTTATTTCATATTTTTTACTACTACTTAGTAAGAATTATATAATTATTCATGACCATGAGTATATTTTTACCGTTAGTAATATCGTTTTTTTTCTTCCAGTTGGGCTAGCTCATATGGATAATTTAAAATAGTCGTAATGTACCGAAAATTAAATCGATATATTTGTCACGATATATCGGTGAAGCCGATATATAGTTTTCGAGTTATAGTTTATAACCGCGGTAGCCGAGTGGTTAGCATGAGAGACTCTCACGCCGCGGTCGTGGGTTCGATTCCCACCGTCGCCTCTGGCCCTTTTTTCCCGATAACCCCCAATTTGAACCCACAAGAATTCATACACTCCCACAAATACCCAAGCAATGCTGCCTAGAGTAGTTGATCATTTCCAACCATTTTTGGTCATCCTATCCTCATTTTTTATTTGTCAGATGCGTTTTGTTTTTTCCCCTCACCGTTAATCCGTCAAAAATCTTGTTTTCTTACATCATCAGTGTTCACACTGCACACTGTCCAGGCAGGCCAAAATGATCGGAGATGAGAAATTGTCGGCAACGCAACTGCTGATTGGAGTGAATTAAGCGACGATCGGAAATATTGAGTTTTTAATTTTATGTAATGATCTTCGGAGAAATAGTTTTTTAAAGTAAAAGGTTGAACCGGATTGATTTGAGTCTAACTGGGTGATAAGAAGATCGAGGAAACGGGTAAATTACATTTTAAATTTTTTGCTTCTTATTATTGCCTCTGAAATATTTTTCTTCGAGGGTATTTATGGTCTACGGTTTTATACCTTAAAGCATGAACGATTTATAATCTACAATATGTTTTTCACGGTTTCTTCTTCAATTTCTCCAGTCTACCGTACTAACTACTTTTGTCGTTATCGTCGTACGGTTGGAAATGGAGCAGGCAAAAGACGACATTGTCCCTCAGGGCTTTTGTTGGCCAATGACTGCCGTATGAGGTGGATTGACTAATTTGCCACAGCGTCCTCCTTTATCCCAGAGACGAATAAGGTTAGAAATGGTAGCGGTAACGGAACGGGAACGACATGGGAAGGAGGCAGGTAGCGACGTTTCACCGGGTCCGCCTCGGACATTCGCATCAATAGATAACCATACCGCGTGAAATTGCGTCCCAGGACACTTTTTTCGCTCCGAAGGATCGGTAAGAATAATATTTTGAGGGGGCTTCGAGGGTGGAAATAGTTTATAAGAGGAACCAGTATCGAACGGTACCGAGAAGGAGGTCCGTCATCCATCAGGCGTGGTGACAGTGCGCGGGATTGAAACACGATTGAATCACATCAGAGCGGAAATTACAAGAAGGGAAGGAGAAAGACGGGGGCAGGGACCCCGGAGGAAATATGGCGACCTTTCCGGTCCAAGACATCTTCCCGAAATCATTAATTCTTTTTACCGGGAGTTGACACGGCTTGACTCCTGGATAAATTATAGATACGGAAAGGGTTTTTATTGATAAAGACTAAATCAATAGCCTTAAAAGCTACGAAAAATAGAAAAAAAAACTCATGGATATTTCCACCATTTATAACTTAAAAATAATTAATTTAACAACATTACTCAACTTATCAACTTGTAGAATAGTGAGCGATAAATTTTCAGCTGTGTCACTTCGAACAATGCACACTGCAAACTTGTAAATGATGTATACCACCATGTATATAAATGAACATACTTTGCATATTTGTTTAATTATTAATCTTCTAATTAATTAAGAAATTTATCTTATTTGTTTTTATTTATTTATTCAAAACGTTTTTTTTCTATACCGACTTCCTTTCCAACCCCTTCAAAATCCAACGTATATAAACATAAAACTGCAAAATCTCACTGGCACTCTCAACACGACACGCAAGAATGGCACAATTACACAGAAGACAAACACTTTGAGTGAATAGAAATACTTTGATTGAACATAACAAATATATTTTGCATTGGATAAGTTCACTTTTCCTCATCCTAAATATATTTGTTNAAACATAAACGTAATTTCTTAGAAATGGTTTATATCAACAGAGATAAACACAGCATCAATTACAGAACAGACACATGTAAACTCAGTCGCAGCTACGACAATATCATTAATCAAGTTCAATAAAGATAACATACATATATCATTACATTACATTACACACATCAAATATTTTTCATAGTCTAATTGTCCAACAATTTAGCTTTCCTTTTCCTATTTATCCCTTTCTATATAATCCTGAAAGGCCGAACCATTACCAACACATTGTTTCCCTTCGTCGGCTCTTTCCACCTCAGAGAAGCCGACGCCTTATACAAAAATGTCTTTTCTATACCGACTTCCTTCCCCACCCCTTCAAAATCCAACGTATATAAACATAAAACTGCAAAAGCTCACTGGCACTCTCAACACGACACGCAAGAATGGCACAATTACACAGAAGACTTCGAGTGAGTAGAAATACTTTGATTGAATATAAAAAATATATTTTGCATTGTATAAATTACTTTCCACATCCTAAATGTATTTGTTAAATGTAAACAATGTTTGTTAATCCCAAGCCCTGAAGATGATCTCAATAAAGATCGAAACGTTGGCACGATAAAGAAAATGTTTTTCTGAACCCTACATCACACCAGACCGCATCTCACGATTTCTGAATAATTATTAACAGTATATTTCCACAGAGGCTTTAGCTAACAGAGTGTTATACACGGTATTAATTGTTTAAAAAATTTATTGTGTCCAATAAATAAAATCATGGAATGAAAACCTATTATTTTGTTATTTTTCACAAACCCTTAATTAAATTTTCCTTAATGGTTCCTTTTAAAAACATTAAAATTTCTAATAAATTTTAATGCGATTATAATAAAAATAAAATAAAAATGCTGGGAATATACTACAATATTGGCAATACCCCTATTCATTTTTGATCATTTTTAGATTGTAATTTGATTGGTTTCCTAGGAATTTTAATGGTGATACTTAATTCCTTTATTATAGGAAAATTTGTTGCTGCTTTTGTAACACCCTGGATTTTTCCAATGTTGTATATCAAAAGCCGTTCTTTCTCAAAAATGTGAACGCGACCTATTTGCGTCATTTTCATTGATCAGTTATTTACTCCAATACTTGATGATTCTTGATAAGTTATCGAGTAGTAGGTAAAGCTCATTCTTGCCATTATCGAACAATACTATCAAAAGACGGATACCTGATTTATCAAATTATGCGAAAGAATTTCTGGATTCTCGCATCCAATTCAATTCATTTTCTCTCCAAATCGACGAATCAACTTATGTAGCGAGGTTCGTTATTTTATTGGCTTTTGTCCGGTAGAAAACCGATAAATTAGCCAACCAGGGACATAAGTTGATTCGTTGATCCTGCCAATGCAACAGGTGCCGAAATATTCCGTTTTTTAGACGATTTTTTACGAAACGTTATTCGATGGTCTAATTAATTGCACTGACGTGAGCACAGATGGTGCAAAAGCAATGTCCGGCCGAAATTTCGGAGTGATTAAAATAAAAGAATTCGAAGGAATGTTGCCGCAGTCATTATGTCCTCACAGACAAGTTTTAGCTATGAAACAAAAGGCAGCATATTTTAGGAAGGTTGCTGATGAATTTGTTCAAATTAATTATATTGAAGACCATTGAAGTCAAAACTTTTCACAATACTTTGTGACGATATGGGAAGCCTTCATCATTCTCTGTTTCTTTGTACAGAAGTGAGGTGAGATGATGATAGGAATAAATTGTGCTTTCCACAATAGGCAATTATTTAGTCAGACGCATTTCTCTGTAATATAGACTAATAGACAATTTCCTACCATCATCTTATTATGGGGTTCCACAAAATCAGAATGGACACCATCAAAAGCTTACAAGTGACTATCTCGTGGGAAAGCACTTTCGAGATTATGAAGAATTACGTTCTTAAGTTTTATCTCTGTTGATGGACATTTTCATTGAAGAGGAATGGCAATGTATATTGTCGTTTTTATCAGATATTTTCATGAAAATGAATGAGATGACTTTTTTGTAAGGGAAGAGAATCAAAACTTCGATGCATATGATTCATTCGCGCCTCGTAAAGAAAACTCCAGTTTTTGGGTTGAATCTTTTGAGAAGGAAGAGGTTTTCCTGTGTTAAATTATTTTTAAGAAAACAAACTAGGGTTTGCGAACAGGACGTTGATTACGAATGAATACATTGCAAGTTGGGAAATGAGCACTATTTCCCTGCAGTTCGAGTAGAATCCTACAATGGTGAATGGGTGAACAGTTTTCACCTCACCCTTTCCATTAATTTATTAATCATTAATGTACAAATCATTACTTTTGAATTAGGCTTGGGTTTTACCTACCTATCGATTCCGTTCTGTCCAATGTGAATTTCGTGTTCTGAAATTTGAAAATAAAGTTAAGTATGATAATATAATGTTTGGTTTCATAGTGATATCCCGCTCCATAACCCAATTAGGAATCGACCGGCTAATTTATAAAAATTTTAAATTATCACATAAGAGTATAATTATAAATACTTGAATGAGAGGGGTCCTGGATTTTGTTCTGTGAAAGGGCTGTCAAGAAAGCTTGTTAAGACCTCGTTTATTTCAAAATAGCTTTTAGTTGTTTAATTAATTTATTATTTTTACGTTCTTTATGAATTTTTACACGAGCTGATTTTACTGTTGGTACATTAGTTATTTCTCTGTTTATCATTTCCCGAACCATACACAAAATCAGATTTTGGGAAAGTATGGACATGTCGATTTCATGCTTTTGGGTTAGTAGTGTTATGTACGTGTAATTAAAATTAATCATGACATTGGAAACCTACGGGATTAAAATCAGTAAAATAACGTTTTTAAGGGCTGGCAAAGTACATTGTTTGTCGTCTGCCCTCAATTATTTTCCTACCTTTTCGCGTTTGAATGTTAACAATTTCTTTTAATGTTTCTACTGTCAAATTTATAATGTTATATTGTATAACGATATCCGAACCTTTTTTAAATATTCTTTTATTGCAAGCCTCTCTGTACGTCTGGGCTTCTACAATAATCCATGTTAATATACAGCTTTCACATATACATTCTCAATACCCCAGAGTACTCGATAGTCTTCGGGGCGGTTACGGATAAGCCCTGCCGTTTGCGCTAATAAATTACTTTCCCGCACTACAATTCATTCATACTACCCCAGAGTATTCGAAATTCGTCTGGATAACTGAGGATAAGCCTCCACATTCGGGCTAATAAATTACATTCCCCATCACAATTCTATTCTCACTCCCCATAGTGCTCGTTTTCCTACGAGTAATTAGGGATAAGCCTCTTCAGTCGCGCTAATAAATTACATTCACATAACCGTAAAGTGGTCGACATTCTTTTGGGTAATTGGTGATAAGCCCAGCCGTTCAAGCTAATAAATTTCATTCACATAACCTTAAAGTGCTCGACATTCTTTTGGGTAATTGGTGATAAGCCCAGCCATTCACGCTAATAAATTACATCCACACATTCGTCCACACTGCCCCTGAGTATTCGATACTACTAGGAGCAATTGGGGCTCAGCCCTACCATTCACGCTAATAAATGACATCCACACATTCATTCACATTGCCCCTGAGTACTCGATACTCGCTGGAGCAATTGGGACTAAGCCCTACCATTCACGCTAATAAATTACTTTCACCGCTACGATTCATTTACATTACACCTGAGTACTCGAAATTACTCGGTAAGCCCTGCTATTCACGAAAATAAATATTCCAGTTCCAATTAATTTCATATATCACATACATGAAGGTACAAAGATCTATATACAATTAAAAATATTTAAGGCCCTGAATGATAAGTGAGCAAACTGGCTGTGGCCTGGTTGATCTTGAGCTTGTCAAAAAATATAACAATGAAAATTAGATTTTGATAAATGAATTCCTTGTAATATATTATATATTGTGTACAAATATAAATAATAAAAATTCAAGACCCAATTAACTCTCCCGTTCCATAAAGTAAATAAGTAATACAGGCATGAAAGGATACATAACTACTGAAATAAAATTATATCCGGCAGGCACGTCACAATATTGACAGGTAGAAATGAAAAGCGTTATTTATGGCCCAGTTGTCACAGTCGGCTGGTTCGTGGTAAATTAGACACCTGGGTTTATCGTCTAGGGGATATGGATGCAGCGATGGTAACCGGGGTAGGAAATTAGCCCGGGCCCCGTTCGCTATGTAATTTTTTCCCCTGGGGTGTCCACGTACGTGCTAACTGGTTGCACGTCAGGTGGCAGACGGCCACATTTTTGCAGGATGTGCGAAGTTAATTGGTTTCTGTTTGTTTTTAACAACAAATGGTCAAAACATAAATAATGGATCTTTAAAACTTTAGAAATAGTTTTTTAAATAATTCGCAGCCAGTTTTGTTTAAATTAAATATTAATTACGGTTGATTCAGCATAAAGAATTCTTCCAATATGTCCTAGATCGAATGCCTATCACAAAATGAGTAAATTACAACTTTAGGATTTATTTTTTCGTTAAAACGAAAAATATCAAAATCTTAACTTTAAGATAGATTCCCGGCAAAAACAAGAGCAAATTGCTTGTTTTATAAAGTTACTCGTTGGCCAGATTGTACGGAAAGTACAGACCTGATAAATTATTGCACACATGGGCACGTCATGTTATGATGCTGTTAATTTGTTTAAAATTAATTCCAAAAATATATTTATTTTAATTTAATTTTTATTGTATATATTATTTTTGGTGATATGCGTTATTAGTGATTTAGAGTATGTGAAACTAACAGTTCTAACTTGTATTTACCGACCGCTGATTCAGAGTGAGCTGATTTGCAGTCAAACAGAGATACAAACTGGTGTCCCACAAGGAGTATTCCTGGTGCCATCTTTTATATCATTTATACTGGTGACCTACGTATACTACACAATACCATCATCACCACTAATGTGGAGTTTATCGTAATTTTGCCCCGTAACTCTAACCTCTTATCTGAGCTACTTACAATATCCAAGAAAAACTTGAGCTTATCGAAGACTTGTGCAAAAAGTGGAGGACGAGACTGAATGAAGGCAAATGTACATAAAGTACACATTGAACATTGAAAAAAGTTTTGCCCTCCACTGAACAACAAAAAGATACTTAGGGTTCAAGTAAATACTTAGGGAGTGAATAATAATAATAATTTTATTAGAACAGAATTACAAAAATTTCCGCTAAATTGAAGAACAAAAGCATTATGGACATGGATCGTCCGATCCGTCCGTCAGACGTAATTGGTTTACCAATTTTACATGCAGCTAACAGAAGGGAGAAAGAGAAGAAAAGAAAAAATACACAAAAAATAAAAGACAAAAACACAAAGACTATAATACATAAGAAATACAAAATACAAAAAATACAATAAAAATAAACGAACTTATAAAAAACGAGGGGTACATCCAAAATTAAATTTTTGAATCAATTCGTATCATTGGCTCCAAGCATGTTTAGCTACCGAATAAAGCGCCGAGTATTTGAGCCTTTCAAGAACATTAGCTCACTTCTTGGGAGAGTAAAACAGCCAGGGTGTAAAAGCCGACTCTCAGCCAAAATCGAGCACTCTGCCAAAAAGTGAAACACAGTCTCCAAAGAACAAGAATTGCATAGGGAGCATATACCCAAGTTACCCCTATTCCACAAAGCTGAAATTTTATGTAAAACCTCAAATCTCAGCTTAAAAGCCCATCTTAGTTCACGTTAGGTAAGGCCGTCAAACTTGGGCTTCTGGAAATCAAACCCGGGTGAAGATTCTATTTCCTTGTAAGGAGACAAGTGTGTAGATGTTAGAGCCCGTAATAAGCATCTTCCCGATGCTGATTCGGAATCTTGAAGAGAAGAGCCGAAAAATGAACATGCAAATTACAGATTTATTCAAGGTTCAATGAGAAAACTTTAAATAAAAATATCCAATGGGCAAACCAATAAGAATTAGACATAATTAATTACAGTGCTGTGATCCTTTAAAAGGTTGTGTCCGAAGAAAGCATCACATTTGTTATGAAAGAGAAATAAAGCTTAAGTGTGTAAACAAACTCCAAGTCAGTTACTGTTCCCAAATAGAGGTTGGTAAAGTTTGGAGTACAAGAGGGCAACTCAAATAATGTACTTATGAAGTTACGTTGCAATTTTTCTATTGCCTCAACCCTCTGATACCCCACATTTGAAAGCTGTAACACATCACCGTGCGAGAGACAGCATTAAACACACTAAATTTGCTTTAATTGGGACAAATTCTTGTGCAATAGTAGTGGACCAGGTTTTGTTTATGACCACTTCCGCTACAGATTTCTTCCTTGATAAATGTTTCGGCCAAGAAAGTAGAAGGGAAATATATTTGTATTCTTTGCATTATATTGTATTCTTTTACCACCTCTATACGTTCACTCCTGAAGTAAAAGCGATATGAGGCTCTAAGCCTGCCATACTAGGCCTCAAATATTTTAATATTCCTCTTAAGATCCGAAGAAGTCTCTGCAAAAATAACTGTCACCCACATATTTTAACAACTGTACACGCGAATTCCACTTTCAAGAACCCGTAGAAGAACATCTAAAAACAGCGCGAATTGGCACGCAACCTTGTCACATACCAGACTGTACCCTAAAATCTCAGACACTCGATTCTAGCCAGACGCTGAAGAAGAGACTGCGGAAAACAAAGATTTTAGGATTCAAAACTTTCTTAGGCAGTGAATACATACCCCCTTAGACAGCAGACTGTCGTGTATAGTACATGGGGACAAATACTTAACAGAAGACATTGACAAATAAGAATCCTACTGGTTCTGAAATCCGTCTTGACCGCTTAACTAACCTTAGCCACGACTTTGTTCCGACCACTTTGGACATACGGATTGGAACTGTGGGTTCTGTCAAGACATACAACTTTCAGCGCATCCGATCCTTCCAATCCAAAGTCCTCAAACAATTGTCAAAGCCCCCTACTACGTCATTAACCGCAATGACTTCAAAATTCCTTTTGTCAACGAACGCATCTGTCCCAAATTTCAAATGTTTCACGGTTTCTCATAGCATGTCTCCTCTAGGTGCAGAGCTGGCCTTAGTGTTTCTGCTGTAACTGTATGAAAAAATGTGTTGTGATCACATTTGTAATATGTATGGTACAAATAAAACTATTTTAAAAAATGACGTATTAAATGTGTAATTTTAATTAAATACATAAGATTTACAACATACGCGGAGAAAGGCAGGTTTTCTTGATTATCTGCAGAAAAGTGCCTTAATTGAAAACAGATGTTCAAATCGAATTTTATACTGCCGTCTATTTTATGATTCTGAATACTTCTAATATAAGTAAATCAAGGAAGACCGAATGGCGAGAGAGGCAGCCTTGGATCGTACTCTTCACATGGGGTTCCCTTCAGCGACCTCTGCTGTCACTTTAGGCGGCTCGTCTGAGAAGCATGGGAGTGTGAATCCTGCGCAGAAAACAAGCTCCTCGCAGTAAATAAAGATGTAAAGAAAATGGGAACCCTCTTCCAGATCTTCCCGAAAAGAAGAAACCCTCTTAACCCGGCTTCGAATTGGCCACTCCCGACTCACCCACAGTTTCCTCCTTGAAAGAACCCCTAAACCTATATGTCCACTTTGTAAAACTACTATCATAATATCCCACATCCGAATAGATTGTCCTTTTATATACCTCTACCAGAACCCTCCACCAAATCACCAAAGACTACTAAGCACCAACTCAACATCAATAAACAAAATTTTTAACTTCTTAACAGACATCCAAATAATAGATAAAATTTAATATCCATCCAGTCAACTCTTGTTTACTTTGCTGGTTCTCCGTGTTGGCGGTGCGGCGCGGCTGATTTCTGGCGACGCCAGTACGAGGCCTCGGGTGCTGGTCAGTCTCGGGGTGGATTGAGGGGTGCCTCCCCGGATTCTGAGATCAAGGAATCTCCAGCGAGCTTGGAGGAGGTGTCGATAGTACTAGACACCAACCCCTCCTCGATAAAGTCAATGTTATGTAAAGTAGTATATTATGATTGAAAGCATCCGTTACGAGAGATCCGTGGAGTTCCGTTCTTTCCAAGCCTGGGGCTGCGCTGGGGTTTGCGGGGCCTCGCTCTGATGGTGCCGGGCTGCAACATTGATTTGTATAGACTCAAGGCTTAATGACCAATAAGGTTTGCAGCCTTTAATTAAACAAAAAGTAAATCACATGTTGTTAATTGTAAATAAATAAAAGGATAATTTCAAAAAATTTCAAATTCGACTAAAAGATTTCATGAAATCTGGAATATAACACTGGCACAACGTCCAGTACATTCCAACGTTGTTATTTTGAGTTTGCTATTTTTCCTAGATTCCTTATTTATTTCTTAGCCAAATGATTAACACAATTGACACAGTTAGCAAGAATACCTCTTTTCTAGATAACTTGTATTTAAGGCATTAAAAGTAGTTCTTTCTATTGTTAAATTCTGGTGATATAAAAGTCCCCAGTGTTTCGTTTCCAGCAGTAAAGAACAGCTGAAATAAATCAGGCGGTTTTCTTTTACTCCTCTTCGTCCTGATCCCCGAGAGAGATAAGGAAAAAATTGCAAGTTTATTGCCGTTAGGGTGGTTGGTGTTGATTTGGAGTAAATCCTCCGGTTTGTAGGAGCGGTTATGTTTATTTGATTCAGCTCCGACTTTAGGGTCGAGTTGGTAAAGAAAGCTTAGTCAGGCGAGTGGCTCTTTATGTTCAACATCCTCGACCCGGCCCCCTCAAAAGAGAATTGAAGAGATTTGGGGAGAAAGCCCTAATGAGATTGGGGACGACTACCCACCCCCGAATTCACGCCTTCTATAAAAAATCAGCAAGGAAGGGAAACACCATCAATAGAATAGTGGATTCGAATAAACAACAGCCACCGTCCAACAGAAAACGGCCTCTACAAAAATCACATACTTTACAATTAATTAAGGTTTTTAGTTGAGATGAAAAAAAGTTAATGGCTCGAGAGGGATTCGAACCCACGACCTTCGGCTAGATACGCCGTTGCTCTACCACCTGAGCTATCGTGACCTCGATCCACTCGGACATCAACTCCCCATCTCAACCCCACCTTATGAGTTTTCCCTCCTTTTGCCATTTTTCTTTTTTTCATCTCAACTAAAAACCTTAATTAATTGTAAAGTATTAATTGGTCAAGCGGACTACGAAATTTGGAAAAAAATCACATAATTTATTTTCCTTTGGCTTTGATAAAGAATCAACATGTTAATTTATGTTTTTGTGTAGCAGTGGAACTAAATAAAAAAATTATTTATTCGTTGATACTGCTGGAATATTTACTTCTATAATACGATGTTTTGGTGAAGATAAGGCCAAAACTAAAATATGATTTGTTGGCGTTTCCTTACGACATTTCTTCCTAGTATTATTGCATTGAACCAAATTCTATTTTTTAAATGCTTTATTGAATTTCTTCTGTTTTTTATAACGACCAATTTTTATTCGATGTATTGAAATAAGGATTTAATCCACCAAGCTTTGCGTCGTGCCATTTTTTTTGTTCTACTGCAACAGTATGTTCGATTTTCGTCATTTAGCACCCGATCATATGCGGTTTTATCAATTTTAATTTATTGTCTGAGTGTCTGATTTCTTTTGGGCCGTTCACTCCTTCCTACGGGTTTGGACTGACCAAAAAAGTTCAAATAAAGTTTTTAAATTTAATTCTTGTCTTGTAGGTAGGTTCCATTTACTTATTACTTTGTCCTCAAATCGTTCCTACCAAACCGACTTTTGCAACCAAAAGTTTCCTGTTCGATTTTCCCATTTTAGCTGCCGTACCCTCAGGAAAGCATTCATGCTCCCTTACTTTATTCCTTCTTTAGGTGATCTCCCATTGCATTCTGACATCTTAACCTTCCCATACGCCCGATAACACGGCAATTCTCCACACAAACATCGATCCTGTTACTTCTATCTTTCAAGCCTATCTTCATATACTTGAACACTGAACTCGACAGTGGATAATCAAGTTGAACACTCAGTATCCTAAATACATCCTCTTCATCGTAAAACTATCCGACCTGCGTACCTCACCACAAATCCTCGAGTGAATAGTGTTCCATATCGTGCACTTTACTTGGACAAAAGACTTACACACACGACTAAAACGAATTGACTGTAACCTTAGATATAATAGTTCGCTGGATTCGTAAGAAGCGGTCAAGAGGTAGTTTAAAAAACAACTTTTTCATTTTGGCGACGTATCGATCTTTAGTCGGGTCATCTTCAGGCTATCCTTGGTATTGTGTGAAATTGTTGCGTAATTTCACGAATCCAACGAATTAAACAACCATTCACTAAAGAAAAACACATGTACAATAGATATATTGCTAAAGAGACTTCTTCTTGTCTAAAGTGACATTACTTAACATTACTATACACTACTCTAATGGCCCAATTTGGACTTGAACTGTACGGGACATCCTTGAACTTGTTCCAATCTTAATAAAATCCAATCCTTTCAATCCAAAATCGCACAATAATTGATGCTCCATTCTGCGTCATACTATTCACTTCGACCTCAAACACCCTTCGTAAATCCTTTTTAAAAAGATAGTTCCTACTCACAGTAAGTTGTTTTACAACGATCCGGATTTCGAGCTTTTAGCTCATCATCAGGTTAAAGGAGTTCAACAACCAGATGATGAGTTAAAAGCTCGCATTCCGGATCGTTGCAAGACAACTTACTGTGAGTAGGAACGATCTTTTTAAAAAGGGTTGAACACTGCACTCACTCCACTATTCATCATTTCTACCCTACGTAAATACATGAACAAACATTTTTGGTCACACTGCGGGAATTTATACTAGAATTTGTGCCCGTGTTGCCTAACATTTGCTCACCTTATATCACAAACTGTTACGTTGTAGATTTCGTGTGGTTTACAGAGTGATAAACCCTTTGGTAGTTACCGATCATTTTGGTCTGCCTATCCTCGCCGGGTTGGTGTTAGATTCAGCATTTCGCCTTAATTAAGATCGGGTCTGTCAAGTTATTCAACCCAGATTTAATCCACCAAAGCTAACTGGACCTTAAGAAAGGGACTCGACTTCATCACAAAAGCACAAAGATATACTGACCCAGACCAACTGTGCGAGATTAAACGTACCAAGATCAGAATCTCCAGGTACAGCACAAGTATTTTTCATTGGCAAACTCTCTGTTTAACCAGTTTCTTCTGAAGAATGCCGTGATCATGTTGCGAATTTCTTATTATAGAAGGTGATACCATTTCGAGTTAAACTACGCTTAAACCACGGATTGGTATACTCGCAATATTCAAATAGTCATTAAAAGCTTTAGAGAACAGAAAGTACTCCTCGGATGCATCCTTAGATTTGTCCCAAGCTGTTAACTGGATCTGGCACCCGGGTTGTTTCTTCAAACTAAAGAAGTTCCTATTTACTCTTTATCACTAAATCCTGATGATGGCGAAATGGCGAAACGCGTCTGTCAAATGGTAACAACGATCATGTTATTTTTTACCCATTCGACTATAAAAGGAAAGAGGTAGATAGCGAGCAAATAACTTTTTTGTTAATATATCCGAAAATATATCTGATATATATCGTTTCTGATATGAAATTGTCACTGTTTTTCATAATCAGAGTTATGATATCAGCTATGTCAGCTAAGATTTACTTATTCAATTATATCTATAAAATCTGAAATTACTTTTAAAGCAAATTTCAGGCGAAATATGAACTAATTTTGCTAATACTGCAAGATAGGAGAAAAATTTATTGTGAATAAAATTATGTTACCCCTCCCTCATAATATGAATAAATATGCATAAAATTGAACTATTTTATAAGCTGTGTTTCAAGTCAATTTATGTTTTAAAAAATCAGCAAGTTTTTTGTGTAAACTGATTAAAATGAAAATTAAGAGAAGTCGTTAACAGATCCGCAAACGGTGTGTTGAATTACTTTCACCTGTTCGTTCGATTAACTCGTAAAGATGAACTTATTAGAAAGAAAATTGTTTAATTAAAATAGAAGCGAAATACTTCCGAAAGAGATTTGCTATCTGTTCAATTAATTCAGAAAAGAACGAGCTGTACAAAATAGATTTTTTTTTATTAAAAACATTATCACCTTTAAGGATAGGGATAGAGATAAAAAGGTGGCTACAAGGGCTCCTGAAGCTCGACCTGAGTAGATCTATTGTAAGCTTCTATTTTTACAATTCAGGTTGTAAATCAACCTCTAAAGCCTTAGAGTTTTATAAAACTTATTCTGCGGTCTCCTGTTCTTCCTGGAATCTCTCCACAGTGTTTCTTCTATCTGTGCTTCTATCCGGTGTAACCCCAAGAAGAATACATTGGGATGAATGTAACCCAGCACACTAGGCCGGCAGGGCGGCGTGGAGCCGGAGGAAGTTGCCAGACTTCTGGAAGCCGGGCTCCGCGCCCCGCTACCTGCCTAGTGTTCGCCGGAGCGGTAGGAAATCGTTGAGTTCGAATATATTCGGCTCCTCTCGGACGCCATATTTGTAAAGACGAAGCCAACGATTGTGACGTGGGACTCGTGGAAATGCAAAATCAACACTAAACCGCCGCGCTAGTCAGATGGAGGGGGAAAATTCAACAACGCGGCCGACAGCGGTTCCTGCATAACGTGCGGACCTTCACAATTCCACGGCGCCCCGCGCCGCGTTTAGTGTGCGCCCAGCTTAAGGCAGCAGTGCCTTGCCAGAATCCTAATTCTGTTACGGTCATCTTCTAGTAATTTCTTTGTAAGTTTTGCGGATGGCCCTTGTAAAATTTTTTTGAAATAACACCTTTAAACCTTCTTGGTTTAGTTTTTGCACTTAATTTTACTAACTAAAGAAAAAACTTGAGATTGGACTTATCTTCCGGTGGCTTTTGATGCATGTTCTCTCCGTCCATCGGTTTTCCGTTCTTCCTCGCACCGACGGTGGGAAAGTCGTCCTCTTTATTGCAGACTCGAATCGTTTTCCGAAACATCCGGATTTTTCGCTCCAGGATGGCTTTGGCTATACATAAGGAAGAAACACCGACACTCCGCCCGACGGCCTCTTTCCTTCTATCATCTCGAGCCTCCTGGACTGTTGCCTCCTGATTCGCCCCGGACAGTGGGAAAATCAATTTCCTCGTAGCAGCCACAAATTCCCTTTTGGGCCCCATTCTGGTCACTTTATCCAGGATGGACTCAGCTGCACACTAGGAGGAAAATCCGGCGAACACCGACGCCACTCCTTCTCCAAGATCCTGCCGGACATGTCTGTCCTCATATCGTTCTTCTCGTCCGCTTCTCTTCTCCACCCGTGCTTCACACCACCGCTGTTTTTTCCTTTTCTCTTAGCGCTTTCTTTTTTAAGAAGGAAGAGGTGGGGAGTCCGTTAGGGAAAGCTTAAAGAATGATTGGTAAGAGAAGTGGAATCATCGAATTGTGGTGTTAGTGAAATAAAAGCATTCTAGATTGGATTGGATTGTGGAATTCGTTGAGCAGAATGTTTCTCAATTTTTTGAAAATAATCTTCTAGTCTTGGGCCGCGCTGAATACCACATTTGACGCTTATCCGGATAAATTATTACTTTAAATCAATTAATTATTCTTTTTATATAAAGTCTTGGTTGAGATTAAAATTTTAGTGTAATAAATGTTATTCAAGCCGAAGGTCGTTCGAATCCCGCTCGTGACTCTAACTTTTTCATTCAACCAAGACCTTATATAAAAATTATAATTAATACGGTCAATTATGGCTGCTAAACATATATGGATTACTTTAAACATGTATATTTCTTAGCTATTGCGCATAAGCATAATTTCTTTTTTTTACGAGGGTTCGCAACAGCAGAGGTCATATAACCCTCAAGGTGCCGGTGTTTTTGAAAAAAAAACCATTTGTATGTCGGGAACCCGGAAACTTTACCTTACAGTGATTAGCGCCGTGTCAACGCCTAAACCATAATTCTTTAAAAAAAGTGAAATGTAGACATTCATGTAAGTCGACAGTAAATTATCGACACTACTGCGGACCCTCCTGTTATTTTTTCTCCCCATATGACGAAGAACGAATGTTCGTAAAGAATTCCCTGACTTTTAGATTGCGAATTGGACGAATTCTGGACGGTTGTTTGTATTTTTGCGATATAGACATGCACGGGTACAAATTCGTTTGTTTTGGTTTCTCTTCCAACCCAGCTGAATTTTATGAATCGGAGTCTGTCTCGTTTTTCTTTCCGCAGATTGTGCAGAACTGAACCTGTTGGGAAGTTCCTGGGGGGACTTTGGCTTCGTTAGGTGTCTGCTTTCTGGATTTTTCTTTCTCAATGTGAGCGCGAACTGACTCCCAAGCGCTTTTATTCATTATTTTATTGTTTTGAGTGGTCCTTTGCTTTCTACCAAATATTTTCCACTATGCCCTTAACGGAATGTTTAAATTAAACAAAATCGTCACACATAGCGGCTTATCAATTTTTTTCTTTGAGCATTTTGCTCCAACACTAACTATGGTAGTAAACAACAAGCCAAAAATAAAGTTTAATGTAAATAAAAACATAAAAATACTACAATCGTACAATAATGCAATTAAAAGCTAAAGGACAGTTTGTTGAAAAAGAAATTTTCCCAGCAATGATAAGCAGTAGAGGGTGGTGAATTATTACGTAATAATCAACGTTGTCCCATGGTCCTCCTGGACGACAGATGTCGTCTAAAAGGGAACAAAATAATTCTTACGATAATATCTGGTGATAAACGCTGCCGCAGTGCGATTTCGGCCGGGCTATCTAGATTTAAAGCGGTCCGAGCAGCTGGTGTTGACACCCGCGGCTAACATTGCGCGTCCTCCCATTCAAACCTATCCAGGGTCGGATGTCACCCTTTCGCCCCGGTCTCTGACATAATCAATGGACGTTTAACACATTAAAAGATATGATAAAAGTCCATTGCTTTCACATTCTGGATATGTCTATTGTTTGAGTTTTTCATATAGAATATTATCATCAATTCTGTTCAGGCACTCATTGAATGATTACCATTAATAAAACATAAATAGAACTAACCACTCATTGCGAAACAACAATTTCGATGGTAAGAAATGTGAATTACCTGAGAAAATTTAAGAATTTAATTTTTTTACTCCAAACACTACATTTTTGAGTAAATAAAAGTGTGACCATTACGTAGTTTGTTTTTTCTAGTAAATTGTTTTCATTAATCCACCAACCAATATAGCTAATACTAAACCGTAAGAAGTTGGTGTAGGTTAATAGCTTCAATCCATCCTAATCTTCTCGGAGGTTTAAACTACAGGTTTGTCACTTCAATGACCTCAACGTATCTTAAAAAAATTTCATATCGATAATATTATTAAATAATTCGGAAGTTAAGTAAAATCTTTAAGGCAAGAGATTGTGCACACACTTTTGTTGAAACACCATTGACATGCAGAAAAAGAAAGCAAGTACAATTCACTAAAATACAGTGTGCCTACTGAAGATGTAATGCTGAAACACTTCTGACAGGCCCATTAAGGCAAACCAAAATGATCGGTAATGACCATATTTCAGATTTATATGAGTTTGAATAGAACTTCTAGGACCGCGAATATGGTTAAAAATGTGGTAAGTTTCAAGTAATTCCAAAATCAATTACTCAAACTTGTTTATATAATAACCAATATGTTTCAAACCATAGTTGATGCATATAGTTTCATATAGCTATTAAATTAAATTATCGGAGACAGTCAAAAGCAGCTAAACGGATTCTTGGATATAAAACACTTTGGCAAAGGGTAAAGAGTTGATACATTGAGTCTAGCCTATTGCCTCTTAATACACTTCATATGAAATAAATACACATAAACATAAACAGCTTAAACATGAATAGGGATATTGCCAATTTTATAGTATTTACTTTCCCTAGCATTTTTACTTTATTTGTTACAACTTGCATTAAATTGATTAAAAATTATCATGTTTTTTTACTGGAGGAAAATTTAATTAAGGGATTTTGAAAAATAACAAAATAAAAGGTTTTAAATCAATGCATAATTTTGTATATTGGACGTAATACGTGTTTAATGTGCTCTGTTAGCTAAGACCTCTGTGCAAATATACTGTTAATAAGGTCGTCACTAACTTCATGAAGAATTTCCCTCCGTATATGATCGATGCACTCAGCTTTTGCAGGTCAACTGGCTGCGGATGGTGATCGAAAAGCTTCTCTGCAACGAATTACACTTGTGTTCAATGGGATGGGGTCTGGAGACAATGGGGGAAGGGGAAATTCCCAGGTTTTCTAAACAATGATGAGCAACTTTGTCTCCATGAGGATTGGCATTGTCAGAAATCGAAAATCCCTGCCAAAGAGATTCCTGGTGTGAGGGATGTATTCCTCTTGGACATAACGGACTGCGGTGAGTTTGCCTTCCACAATATGATGTCCAGTTCGATGTCCAGTTTAAACCCCAGCTCAGATCACCGCCTTCTCCAAACTGTACTGAAGGGAGCACGAAATATGGCATTGTAACCATCTCTGTTCTTGGTAGACTATTGGGCTTCTGCTACCACCATACAGTCTGAAACGCGACTCATCAATAAATATAACATCATTCCAATTGATGTTTTCTTCTAGGCGCTCGCTCCACCAAACGATTAGGGATGGCTAGGGCTTCGGGTTCCCTTTACGCCGGGCACACGGTTAAGTGCACAATATTGACCCACCCCTTCGGACGTGGCAAGCGGGTTAAGAAGGCACGTCTGTTTGATTAGTCGGTGGATGTGGAGGCTTCTGCACTGCACCTCACAGTGTTCACACTATCTACCACGAGCGAAGGTGAGTCGCTCCTAACTTGAGAAACTAAACATGTGATAAGGCCCATGTGCCAGGTGCGTACGTTAAAGAACCTCATTGACAAATACATTGCGACCTCCAATGGGACACATACATGCACCAAGCCCTCCAAAGTTAATGGTCGCGGGCGTTGGTGTAGTCTTCTCAAAGGGGCATACGACGTGAGGCCAGCTAATCACAAACGATTATAAATCGTTGTGTTGAAGACCTTGCCAAAACTTCTTGTACATCAATTAGGATATAGCGGAAACGCCATCTGCCTCTGCGACATCCACTTGCCTAAGACCTCGATTTCTCATTCTCACAATAATTTTGCCAACTTATGGTTTAAGATGATCAACTTCTTTGATGATCGATGGTCAACGTCTTTCCATGGTTAAAGAGAATAAACGCGATTAAAATGGAAAAAACACGAGAAAAGGTGTTTTTTTAGACAATAAGTAATTTTCATATTTACTATCCTTAAGTAAATCCAATATTAAAAATGAGAATTAACATTTGTTTGTTTGTGGTTTGTATTTCTATTTAGTTTATCCAACTAACAAAAATATATAGGTTAATTTAATTAAAATTAATAGAAAAAGAATAAATTACAAATATCCCTATTAATTTTTGAGCAGTTTAGAACATCTAAACCTTTTTAAAACGGAAGACGAGGTGTAGATTCATTCTAGTCAAGCAATCCCCTTTGGGTTTGTCAGTCAGGAGACAAAAAATTGGTGAAATGACAAAACGCGTCAAACATACTGGTTGGAAATCGAAGAAAAATTAATATTATTGAGGAAAGAACGTGTAAATTAATCAGAGGTAGAACTCCGAATATTCACAAAGACACTGCTAAGCCACTATCTTTTTCAAGGGAAAAATATATGTAGCAACAATCCAACCATGAAGGTTAATGCAGATGCAACAGGGGAAAGTAATAAAATTATTTCATAATTGAGTGTAGACGATGTAGTAAATTACAAAAAATACAACAGCTTTTAAAGAATTATGACACCCCATACGATATTCTTCATAATCCGGAAATTTTAATATAGTCATTTTTACTACTCACATCTTTCATTTATTAAATCCTCAATTAAAAATTACATAATTTACACTTTAGTAGTAGTAAATAAGCGATCAAGAAGTAAATTAATCTTCCCTAGGTCAATAAACCCGTTCAACAAATCGGAACTAACTACTTTCTCCCGCGTACAGAGTTCAAAGTTCGAGGGTGTTTTTACCTTTTCTCTCCGAGATTAATTATTTTTTTAAATTTTAACTCAACTCTTAACTTAAATATATTTTACTATCATTGCTGGTATTTTTTTACAGTACAGTTTACAAGGGAAAGAATGTAACAAAACAACTTCAAATTGTCGGAATATCACCTCTGTTGTCATCACAATAAATACAGGATCAAGTTAATGATATACTTCGCATAAGATGGAAAAATATTAATAGTTGATTTTGAAGATACAGGAAGATCGTTGTTCGGCTTGTATTAAAGCCGTGTAATGAAGTCATCAAACTAATTACGAGGAAGAAAAAGTTTAATGACTTCATCATTACTCTGTTTGCGGTGAATTCAACTAATGGACTTATAATGAATGAGCCACTGTAATTTTGTTAACACTCATTCCCCTTTTATTTTCTTGATCTCATAATAATTGGTATTTTTGTCTACCTAGTAGGATTGAATGGACGATTCAATTGGGCGCGTTATGTAATTTTCTGTTTTGTTTTCGTTATTTCAGATTATCTAAAAATTCAGTCATGGAAAGTGATAAGTTTGTGCGTAAATTTGATGTTATCAAGTACCTCGGGCTGATACTTAATGGAAAGAGTCACTAAAAAACAGACATCTGTCCCTGAACTACTGCAAGAATACCGGAAAAAGTGCAACATATCCTCCAACATAAAAAAAATAGACCCTCACAGGGATAGCAGAGATAAATTATTTGAACGATTCAAGTTAATACGAGTTTATGGTTGCATATGCAACCCATGCCTACATAGCTTTTACTAGGAAGTGAGTGTACTTATTGGCGAAAATAGTGTGTAGGAGAATCAGAGAAGGAAATCGAGTACCTCACAGAATTGCCAAAGTAGTGTTTCTAGTATGACAGGGGTAGGGCAATGGAATAATTAAAAAAACCCGTAATTACCCCTATGCGTGAATGTATTCATAAGCGCGAATGCGTGGGTAGGGACGGGTCTGTGGTGGAATACAGAGTACCCCATGGACCTGTCGATTTAGTCAGGTTAGTATTATGTATGATTGTACGCAATGTGAAAAGCGGAAGAGACACCAAGTAATATAAGATCCAGTTTATTTCTACAATGGCTTGAAAGATTCAACTCTGTCTGTATTTATTAGCGCGAATGATGGGAAGAGGTGGAGGTTATAACACCCTGCTAGCTTCAAACTGCAGTTTTGTAAATAATATAGTGTACGTGTGTTTTACAATATATGCAAGAGGGCTGGCTGGTATTGTTCCATGTTTTTACCAAACCTGAACAATAATTACATGAACAACGTTAGGGACAAAATGGAAACATCTACAATTAATGTTTTTTCTTTTTACTTTTAGGGGTTAGGATTTTTTTGTGACAACATGAATGTGTAAACTTAGTCATATTAGGAACATATAACAACTTCTGGAAGGGCTGAATATAAATGACAGCACTTATACTAATAATAAGTAAAAATGATAGAAAATATGTAAGGAGCCGGCATTGTGCTTAGCAGTTAACAAAATAGGAATTTTTTGACTTTTCTGTTATAACAATCCAAGAGTCTTCTGATAACAAATTCAATTGATAGTTTACAAATTGTCGTAAATCTATGCTCGACGATCATCCTTCCACGAACCTTGCATCACCATGGTATATACATATAAGACGATTTATGATGTTCATGTATCAACCGATGTGAAGTATGTGAAAGATTGAATGTTGTAAAGATGCAATTGCTATTTGCTTGTGTGTCAACATAACGATGATAGTCGGTAGGCTCATATGCAGTAGGATTGGACTGTCGTTATAGCAGGCGTAGAAGGGAAAAGCAGATTTTTAAGGTAGTAAGTCGGATTTTTTTAGGATAGTCAGCGAAAAGCGGATAAAAATCAGGGGTAATATAGAACTCATGTCTTCACTTCGACCGTGCTTGTCGAAACACCGAAAAGATTTTTATAAAACTGCAAATCGTAGTTAATAAACCACTCGCAAATTTATGCCAACTTTTTTAAATATGTCTGTAATAGGAAATTTCCCAAGGGGTGTTCATCGACGTGTCGTAAAATGGTCGTCCTACGTCTTGAAAGATTAACTGTTCCATTTCCCATTAGACGGCATAATCATCGAGTTGTATTTGTTGTAATGCTAATCCAGGGGTTGATAGCCGTAAGTGAGTCTGTCAAGGGGTCCTTCTGAGCCGGCATTATCACTTTGGGATTAGGGTCGTTCTGGTGTTGTGTAGTCGGCTGTGGCCGCCCCCGGGGGCGGGGGTGAGTAGGATCTAGGCCCCTCGGCTCATTCCGCGGTCGGTAAACTGTAATCACGCCGAGACACCCTCCGACGACACGATAACACCGAGGGGATGAAAGAGGGTGAGGACGAAACCGAACCCCTCCTGCTGACATCTGTCATCATATAAACAGATATTTCCATTACGCGGATCCGAAAAACAGTTAATTATACGATTGTAGTAATCCCCACCCTTAATTCGTAAAAATCCTCTATTATCCCATTTAAGAGAGAGTAAGATAGTAATTTAGTTTTCCATTTAAACCTGCGACAAACCTCCTTTGTATTATTCGGGTTGATTATAAATTTATTCAGTACTTCCTTGTAAACTGCTAGAATCACACAATTTTTTTTTTTACGAGGGTTCGCAAGAGCAGAGGTCATATCAACCCATTTCTATGGAAACCTAACAAAAATTTAAAATGTAAACAATAAAAGCATAAGAATTGATTTATTTTAAAATTTAAAGCAACGAACAAAAGGTTAAAATTATTATATCTGAAACTGTATTTTGGGATGTCTATGGAAACCTAACAAGAATCTAGACTTCCTCGCGCATAAAACCATGAATTATTATTATTATTTTTTTTTTTTAAATTGGCCTTATGATCTTGCATATTAGCCATAGTATGAATTCTTGTGTGTTCAAATTGGGGGTTATCGGGAAAAAAGGGCCAGAGACGACGGTGGGAATCGAACCCACGACCGCGGCGTGAGAGTCTCTCATGCTAACCACTCGGCTACCGCGGTCCCCAAATTATTATTATTTTTTTTACTGAGGATTTGCAACAGCAGAGGTCATGTCAACCCTCAGGTTGCCGGTGTCTTTGAAAAAAAGCCCATTTGTAAGTATGTCGGGCTCGAATGCAGCTCCTCTGGATTCAAACCGGGACCTTTACCTTACAGTGGTGAGGGCCGAGTCAACGCCTAAATCGTTGAGGCCACCGACGCCCCCACAATATTATTTCATACTTAAAATTAAAAAAATGGTTAAAACAGGCGAAGAAATAGACGAATGTTCTCCGATCATCCTGGTCAGACAGTCTTGCTAGTTTAGCCTGTTAGGTTTCATCACTCCACAGATAGTGATATTTTATGTGTGTTATTTTCTAGGCCAAATTTTCATAGAAATAAAGAAATGGAAGGTAGACAGAAGTTTGTTGTGGAAAAATGTCATTTTTTTAAACATTAGTAAAAACAGCGCCCAGTCACTAGCTCATGTTAGTAGAAAACTCAATTTTCACAGACATACTAACAAAATCAAACACACCTACTAACATCTAAATAATTACTTCTTTTCTGATTGCGAAAGTACTTAAAACCTATAAAAATTAATTATTTATACCCCATTAAAGAGAAAAACAACCATAATTATATGTTTGATTAAAACCTAAATACGATCAGTATTGCCAGTCAAAATGATGTCAATGAAAAAATAAAACAATAGTCAGTCATGTCATGTGGTCAATCCCGCCTTGAAAAAGCATGTAAAATCCCGGAAAGTTGCTAAATGAATGTAGGTTGAGTAAAACCTGAAAGTTGTGACTGCATTCACCAAAATTAAAAGCCACCAATAAAATGAAAAATCCGTATAGAAAAGGTTTAAATTACATAAAGAATCACATTGGCCAGTACAACAGGGACAAAAGGGGGCGTCGGTGACCACGATTGCGTTGACACGGCGCTCGTCACTGCAAGGTAAAGGTCCCGTGTTCGAAACCGGCAGCCCTGCATTCGAACCAAAAAACACCGGCACCCCGAGGATTGATAAGACGTCTCTTGTTACGGCCCGGGAAAAAATTGCGTTGTACCTAAATTTATTTAACACAATTCTTTCAGTGTTCTTTTATTAAAAATCCTCTTGGCTTTCACCTCGAAGATACTGTAATATAGCATCATTAAATTTTATAGTAAATAAATGTTACAATTGTATTTAATAAATTTTCTTTAAACAATTTTATTTGTACCTTACATACTAGTACATATTACAAATGTGATCACAAAACATTTTTCACACAGTCACAGCACTAACTAATGCCATCTCTGTACCCGTAGGACATGTCACGAGAATCAGCCAATGCTTGCACTACCATAACACGAACTCTAAAAACGAGAAAATATAATAGAATTCATCTTCAGTGAGGAACTGTTTCAACCAGTAAAACGGTGTAAAATTAAACTGTGTCATCAGTTACTTCATTATTCAACCATTTGCAGAGCACACCATCAATTTCAAATGTTTAATTCTTTTAAAAACGTACTTTCTCATAACAAATTTCAAACGAGAACCACTCAATAAATTTGCCGGTAAAGAACGGTTTTGATTAAACAAAACGTTTATACAATTTTAAAAAATAATAGTTATTTAAAGTAATAATAATTTTCGTACAATTATGTTAGTATACTGTTTTCGTGAACTTAGATCAATGACTAATATAATATTTCTTAATAGTATTATTTAAAGATGCTTTAAAGTTTTTTTTAGGATACAGCAATAATAATAATTTTTAATATTAATCTTTATATGTTTGGTGGTCTATTTGACCTAATTAGTTATTTCAATTAATTATTTTTTTTATGTATGGTCTTGGTTGAGATAAAAAATTAGTGTCACGAGTGGGATTCGAACCCTGGGTGTCGGAGTGGATCGAAGTCACGATAGCTCAAGTGGTTAGAACAGCGGGGTATTTAGCCGAAGGTCGTGGGTTCGAATACCGCTCGTGACACTAACTTTTTCATCTCAAGCCAAATCTTGCATAATTTAAATAATTTTTAATTTTAAGAGTAATTGGTCACAAAAGATCACAAACCTTCCACGGGATAACCAAGTCAGAGATAAGTCGGCCTGTCCATTAATGCGCCGGAATTATGAGCCGTGGCTAAAGAGACGGATGATGGGACAAACCGAGGGGCTTGATAAAAACCATTGTCTGTCGAAAGGGATTTAAAATTATTGGGGAAATATTGAGAGGGCTTTTCTTCAGAGATAATCTATTTAATGCGTTCGACATAAAACGCCCTCCCGGTCGCTGGGCGTGTCCTTTGGAAATAAACGGCCGCCCTATGCAAAAGCCCAAAGGCCCGAGCATATGCCCTGGCTCAACGCCTTATTCACGCTAATCCCGCTGGATACCCGTGGGACGGCCCGATGCCCCTCGAAGATATCCGGGATGCCCTCCGAAACTAATTCGCCTCCCTCCCAGGACCGCCTCCGTCAGTGATTCACTCTCCTGTCCCATTACATTTTACACGCTTTGCTTTTATCTTGTTTTACGGCCCCGCACATAAGTGGGGAAACCAAAGGCAAAGCTGTTGTACAGACTGACAAAAATCACATGTTTCGTGAGCTGTTCCTGGACCGTCAATCGCCGGATATACATTGAACATGTAAACTTATCATGAAGAATTATGGATAAACAATCATTGGTCTTTCATTGATACCCATCTCCTTCCTTGATTGGTACTCATTTTTTTAAAAATTTTTATTTGTTTTTTACAACTGCATTCTTCGACGCAACAAGTAATTAAATCAGAAAAACAATAATTTATATTTTTCAATGAGAAGAAAAAGTACATCAAAGAACGTGTTAAATAAAAACATTTCTGTCTATAATAAATGTATAATAATATATATTGAGAAATATGTAAAAACTGAGCACTTTTTGTCTAGTGTACTATCGTAATTGTATGTTATAAATATATATTTTATATTAGAAAGAGAGAGAGAGGGAGAGTGAAAAATTGAGAGAGTAAGAGTGAGAATGAATGAATGCGGTTTTATTTTTAGTCGTAGAATTTGGCCAAATATAGGCCAATCTTACATTCAACGACATAAAATACAGTAGAATAAGAGTGAGAGTGAGAGGGAGAGAAAGAGGGAGGGAGGGAGAGAGAGAGCGAGTGCGAGAGAGAGAGATAGAGAGAGAGAGAGAGAGCGAGAGAGAGAGAGACAGAGAGATTTAGAGTCACAGAATTTGGCCAAATATTGTCCAATCTTACATTCAACGACATGAAATACGGTAAGATAGAGATAGATAGATAGATAGATAGATAGATAGATAGATAGATANTTGTCCAATCTTACATTCAACGACATGAAATACGGTAAGATAGAGATAGATAGATAGATAGATAGAGAGAGAGAGAGAGAGAGAGAGAGAGAGAGAGAGAGAGTGAGAGAGTGAAAAAATTCTGACAAACGGTTGGACCAAAGAGAAAAAGTGTTACATGACAAATAGATTTCACAAATACACATACCAAGATGTTCAACATCGAAGAAGCAAAAATAGAGACAAAGCCCATAAGCAATTAAATGCCGTGTATCATACAAATAAACAACACGATTATCATGGAAATGTAAAAAAAAAGAAAGTAATGAAAAGGTAGATAATAGATGATAATGGAGTGAATGATTGAGTAAGAGAGAGAAAGGAAATAAGGAGAAAGATCAAGCAAATAAATGACCGAATGAAAGAATGTACGACACATTCATAAAGATAAAGTATAAAATAAAAATACTAATGACACAAAAATAGATAATAAAATGAAAAATATACGAAAATATAAATGCACTTATTTAATTTATTAAAAAGAAAAAATCATAGAATAACCGATATGTGTATGGAAACAAGCACGAAAAACAACACATACTAAGCAATGAACTGAAAAAATGAAATAAATAAAATCTAAGTGTGACATGTCATCACATGATTTATTATGATATAATAAATAATTATTTATGCTTTTACAATTTGTGAACTTTTTTTATAAATTTGGTTGTAGCGGTTGGTTACGTTCAGTTTATCCATATTTAAATCCATTATTAATTAATTATCGGCTAAGAATCACCTCACCGATTTTTCGCTTATTTATAAACAAAAAGAGATCTTCAATAGGACCAGCTATCCATAAAAATGGAACTTCTTGGGTCATATACCAATTTATTTTTTGGTGGGAATCAGGGTAATAAATGGAGAAGAGAGTGAGAGAGATCAAACCGTTTGAAACAGAACAAAGTTCCTTAAAGATTTGCAGTTAGACAGAAGGGAGCAAATATTTTAAAAAAAAGTTTGCTGTTTTCAGACAAATCAAATAATGTAATGATTAGCATTATGACTTACAATGCTGGGTTGTTTAAAAGCTAACTTTGTGGTAGTGATAAGAATCAATTATAGTATCGTGTTTAAAAAGGATCCAGTGCGAAACCTGGATAGACTGTACGGGAAGCGTTTTGCATATTTATTGATGTCTGAATTATTAAATATTTTTCAGTTTACCTAAGGCAATTTGCCTTTTTAAAAATACAAACAGTGTGAAGTTCATGGTGTAAATAAGAATTATGGCGATATCTGCCAGCATAACAAAACTGGAAATCAATATCGCACATTTGAGCGTCACTGTGACAAGTTAAAAGGCACGCGTATCTTGAGGTCATTAATCAAATGTCCGGCCACACCCCTCCCATATGCCGCATGCAACAAAGAATTTACGACGGAGACCGGCTTGCACTCTTACCTATCGTCTTTATACAACGCTGGAATAAAGTAATAAATGACAAGATTGTTTTATTATTTTCATATTTTTAATAAAAAGAAACGTTTTGACTGCTACACTTCTGCCCTCACCAATGGCACTGAAACATAGATAAAATTCTAAGAAAACGATATATATCTCGTAATATTTTTGTATAATGAGAAGGCAAACAAGGTTTAGAGGTCTGCACTTTAAAAAAAACACGTTAAGTTTAAAAAGGAACACACACACCTTCTCTGTGAGGTGTTCTCATGCAATATCAACTGGAGATCCGCAGAGCAGAATCTCCATGGGGCGTGCCTTTATGTCTTACATTCGTTCGACTTCCCAACACCTTAGCTTAATGGTCATGGCTCAATTCGCTGATGTATGTATATTGTTCTTCCGAAAAGACAGAAAACAACATTCCACGAATATGAAGAGTTCCTCACTGAAGATGGCGCAACGCTGAAACGCGTTTGAATAACTCCAAACTCAAGAGTGGAGACAGAGCCAGTAAGTGACCCTGTGTTGTTTCAGCTTAAGTTCACCAACTCGCAGACCAAAACCCAACACCAACTCTAATATAGCCAGTCAGGCTAAGTTACATAAAAAGTTTGTAGATAAAGCTAGAGTTCCTCACAGAAGATGCCGCAATGCCGAACAGCATTTGAATAACTTTTGAACGTTTGAATAACTCAAAAACCCTCGAGAGGAAACAGACCCAGTAATTGGCCCTGTGCTCTTTCAGCTTAAGATCACCGACTCGCAGACCAAAACCCAACACCAACTCTAATATAGCCAGTCAGGATAAGTTACATAAAAAGTATGTCTGAATTATTAAATATTTTTAAGTTTACCTAAGGCAATTTGCCTTTTTAAAAATACAAACAGTGTGAAGTTCATGGGTAAATAAGAATTCTGACGTTATCTGCCAGCGTAACAAAACATAAAGCTAGAGTTACTCACTGAAGATCGCGCCTAAAAGCATTTGAATAACTTTTGAACGTTTGAATAACTCAAAATCCCCCGAGTGGAAACAGATCCAATAAGTGACCCAGTGCTGATTCACCATGAGGAACCTAAATGACAATTTTTTTTCAAATGAAATACAACAACCCACGTCTCATGTACGGAAGAAACATCCCTATAACTTAAATTTCTCCCAGCCAAATAAACATTCCCACAAGCGATCACACCAGTCGATTGATTCCGGATTGATTTTTGACGCGAAACTAACCTGTGCACATCGCGTCGAAGAACTAGTAATTAGGTTAATGCAATAGGACATTGGTCAAATATCTTCTTGCAAATCTATTAACGCTTCCACTTTCTACCAAGCACTCTTTTCGGCACTCTCAACACGGCTCACAAGAATAACACATCTACACGGAAAACAAACATTTTGAGCCTTGAAGATGATCTCAATGAAGATCGAAACGTTGCCACGAAAAAGAAAATGTTTTTCTAAAACCTACGTCACACCAGACTGCATATCACGATCTCCAAACAATCTCTACCAAGCGTTTGCTTTATGTGTGCTACTTCCACGTCCATACAGCAATACGCTTGTGGTCTATGAGCATCATTCCCCATGAGGAACACACCGCCAAGGGTTCAGACAATCCAAAATAGAGTGCTCCGCCAAGTCAGTCATATAAGCTCAATGGTACATACATTCTGTGCTTCACACTGACCTGGATTTCCCGGAATTACTTGTCATTATAACAGAACAATGTGTAACCATCCAAATCAAGCGAACAGGATCATGGATCTAACTCCACAATTGTCACTGGATCATCGGCTGAAGTAAAATCGCCCCCAGGACGTTGGACAATTGTTTTTCATTTTAATTTTTCGAGGACTCTTGCCTCATCAGAATTTTTTTTTCTACCAAGATCTCCGGAGTTCGGCATATATTTGCTAATTTTATGCTATTCAATATCCTGCAATCCTCGTATTCAAGGTAGTTCATCTTATCTCTCCGTTCCTGTAGGTACAAGGGAACCTACAGCCCACATTTATATCAAGGTGAAAGAATGAAACCAACAACGTTGTCTGGCTGACTGAGAGCAAATACACAGGTAGAAGTACAGGTGCGTACATCACAGTCATATTGGGTGCGGTATGCAATCATCCTGTCTGCCAATCTCCGCTGTTTTCATCTAATCGGTTTGACTAAGCGTGAGGATGGAATGGCCAATATGATTTGAAACGACGAAACGTTTATTTTGGTATATTATATTTTTATATATAAATAATAATAATAATAATAAAATTATATGTATATATATAAATATATATGTATATATTTATATATATACACGCCTCATGAAGAGATCTCAAATCTTTAACTCTAGTTAAACTGTGTGTGTTTAGTGACCGTTACTTGATGATTATTTGGAGGTCGTGAGATGCGGTCTGGTGTGACGTAGGTTTTAGAAAAACATTTTTTTATCGTGCCAACGTTTCGATCTTTATTGAGATCATCTTCAGGGCTCAAAGTGTTTGTTTTCCATGTAGATGTGTCATTCTTGTCTGTCGCGTTGAGAGTGCCCACACCACACAACTGTTCAAATTTTTGTCATTGTTATTTTTTCAGTTTGAAAGTTCTTGATTTGTAAAGACGGTAAAAACAAACCTATAGCTGATGAAAATACATTGGGACTGGTATGCATGACTGATTCGTGAGATCAAAGAAAATAGGTGTTGATTGGGTTTCGTCCAAGAGATCAGCCCTGTATCTTATAATCCCACCACTCTCGGCGAGTATTTTCTTATTAAACATCGGAATGTAACTTGGTGGACGGGGTAGGAAAAGCGAGCTCGACCGTGCTCTCGGGGGAACGTTCGCCGGCTAATAAAATCCGATGAAATATTTTTTATGTGAAAAAGTTAGCCACAGTTTTTATTAAACATGAGCACGGCATCGATTTATAACGTAAACGGCTTTCGCTATTTGCTGTTAACAGGAAAAGTTTCGGAGAAGTATCGCTTAACCTGATACACGATTCGGGGCAAAATATTTTTTAAAAAGTTAACTCTGACATTTTGCAGTCTGGGCAATGAAGCGTGCGGGAAGGGAAATAAAAATTGTTGCAGGTAACCTTTTTTTATGAACCGAACAACCACAATAAATATATTATATAAGCTATGTGTAATAATTAAGCTCGGAGAACTTCATAGATACTGCGGCATATTGTACAGCACCTTTTAGCGTCATACTTCAATGCTTTTCTCACCTTTTGCAGCGTTTCTTATAAATCTGTGGTGATTAGTGACCGTTAGTCTATGATTATTCGGAAATCGTGAGATGCGGATTCTCAACACGACACGCAAGCATGGCACATATACGCAGAAAACAAACACTTTGAGCCCTCAACAAAGATCGAAACGTTGGCACGATAAAGAAAATGTTTTTCTAAAACCTACATCTCACGATTTCCGAATAATCACTTTCTTATAAAGTCGAGTTATAGAAAAGTAGCACATCATGATTTTTTATATTTCTTTGTAGAATCAATATCAATCAAAAACAACATCAACTTTTCTATTAATATAAATATATAAATGTGTGGTGTTTACTGACCGTTAGCCAATGATCATCTGGAGATCGTGAGATGCGATCTGGCATGTCGTAGGTTTTAGAAAAATATTTTCTTTATCGTGCCAACGTTTCGATCTTTATTGAGATCGAAACGTTTGCAAGTTAGAGAAAATGTTTTTCTGAAACCTACGTCACACCAGACCGAATCTCACGATCTCCAAATAATAAATATATAAGAGCACCATGATTACAGGATCACTCATAAAGCGGTACTAAAATGATTTGGAATTTTAGGATTTGGAATTAATTTCAAATTTTATTTTTATTTTTACCCACCCTTTATTTATATTTGTAAAAAATTCCTTTACCACTTAAACGTCTATTGTGCCGATCCCTGCTAAGATTTCCTGAAAGATCGTTTATGTTATGAATTGAAGAATTTTCTTCACATGGGTATGACAACAAGATCTACTGACAAGAACTGTTTTCCTATGTGCCATTGCTTTTTCTAGCTATTGTGGGACAGCTACATAGCATTTTCTTTCTGATCTTCTAGAATCCTTCCTGGGGACGCCATTTCAAGAAGAACCAAGACCATAATCGAATACACTAGCAACAAGTGAACTATTTCAGGTTGTTCGCATATATTAAAAGCCAACAACCAAAAGATCTGAGGTATTTTTTTCACAAGAATTGCGCCCAGGACAGATTACTTTAATTAAATTTAGAAATTTTGTAATAAATTATATAATACGTTGTCCATCAAAAATTGTTTGGGTTTAAGTGCATGCTTATCTGTGAAATAATAATTGATGGTGGGGGGGTGTCGGTGGTCGCAACGGTTTAGGCGTAGAAACGGCGCTCATCACTGTAAGGTAAAGGTCCCGGGATCGAATCCAGTGGCCCCGCATTCGAAACCGACATACTTACAAATGGGCTTTTTTTTCAAAAACACCGGCTGACCTGAGGGTTGACATGACCTCTGCTGTTGCAAATCCTCATTAAAAATAATAATAATAACAATAATTCATGGTTTTATGCGCGAGGAAGTCTAGATTCTTGTTAGGTTTCCATAGAAATCCCAAAATATAGTTTCGGATATAGTAATTTTATATTGAATTTATAATATTTTTTTCGAACGGTAAGGGAAGTTATACAATTTAAAGTTTAAAAATAACTTTTTTATTTGCTGGTTGCTTTATATTTAAAAACAAATCAATTCTTAAGCAGATATTGTTTACAGTTTAGATTCTTGTTAGGTTTCAGTAGAAATCTCAAAATGCAGTTTCGGATGTAATAATTGTATACTGAATTTACAATATTTTTTATGAATACGTTAATAAAAGTTTTACTATTTAAAATGTAAAACTGCCTTTTTTTATTTGTTCGTTGCTTTAAATTTTAAAATAAATCAATTCTTATGCTTGTATTGTTTACATTTTAAATTTTTGTTAGGTTTCCATAGAAATCCTAAAATATAGTTTCGGATATAATAATTTTATATTGAATTTACAATATTTTTTACTAATACGTTAATAAAAGTTTTACAATTTAAAATGTAAAACTGACTTTTTTTATTTGTTCGTTGCTTTAAATTTTAAAATAAATCAATTCTTATGCTTTTATTTTTTTCATTTTAAATTTTTGTTAGGTTTCCATAGAAATCCTAAAATATAGTTTCGGATATAATAATTTTATATTGAATTTACAATATTTTTTACTAATTCGTTAATAAAAGTTTTACAATTTAAAATGTAAAACTGACGTTTTTTATTTGTTCGTTGCTTTAAAATAAATCAATTCTTATGCTTTTATTGTTTACATTTTAAATTTTTGTTAGGTTTCCATAGAAATCCTAAAATACAGTTTCAGATATAAAAATTTTATATTGAATTTACAATATTTTTTAGAAACGTTAATGAATGTTTTACGATTTAAAGTTTAAAAATAACTTTTTTATTTGCTCGTTGCTTCAAATAAAAAAAGTTAATTCTTAAGCTTTTAGAATTTATATTTTTATTTACACGAAGGGCCTATTTACTTTTTTATTTGCTCGTTGCTTCAAATTAAAAAAAAAATCAATTCATAAGCTTTTATAATTTATATTTTATTTACACGAAGGGCCTTTTTACTTTTTTATTTGCTTGTTGCTTCAAATTAAAAAAAAATCAATTCATAAGCTTTTATCATTTATATTTTTATTTACACGAAGGGCCTTTTTACTTTTTATTTGCTCGTTGCTTCAAATTTAAAAAAATCAATTCTTAAGCTTTTATAGTTTAAAGTTTTGCTCTCATCTTAAGGTAAAACATTAACAAAACCAACCGACTTGACAAAAATGCACGCCCAAAGTTTCAAGTTTGTTACAAAACAAAGATACCGCCATTGATGCACCCGACCCTTCACCACCATTTAAAAGAAACTCGATTTCTAAGAGATTAAACGCACTGAAGATAGCGAAATGTCAAAACTCGTATGACCAGACCGACCAAGCGAGGATAAACAGACCAAGAAGATTGGTAGGACCAAGTTCATCTCTCCACAGACCGAAGGAGAAAATCTAACAACTTGTTCGTTTTTTTTCAAAATTAAAAAAAATCTTAAGCCTTCATAGTTTATATTTTTAATTACCCTATAGGCATTTACCTGCCCAGACGCTATGAGATACTGCTATTGACGTTGCATGGATTAGCGTGCGACACTGCGAGAGTTACCTTGCGATTTAGAGCGATGAGCTTGCTTTGATCTCAAATAAATTTGTTTTTCTTCGAATCTTTACGAGCTTTATTATTTTCTTTTGTAAAATATAATTTCAAAAGATATCAATTATAAAATATTAAATGTTGTACCATTTCACAATGATAAAACCTCTAGCTTGTTTGAAGGATTTAAAATAACTTTTATGAAATAATTTGTTCTGAACATTGACATGTTGTTCAACAAAAATAATAAGTTTTTCAATTAATTAATCTTTATGTAAGGTATTGGTTGAGATAAAGAAGTCATCGTCAGGAGCGGGATTCGAACCGACGGCCGTCGCCTAAATACGCCGCTGCTCTAACCCTTGAGCTATCGTGACTTCGTCCCACTGGGACGCTACCTTCCCACCTCAGCCCCACCTTTTGAATTTTCCCTCCTTTTTGCCATTTTTCAAATGTCGTGTAATCTATTTGATTATCGGCGACAAATGAAATGGCCATCGAGAGCTTTAGTGAATATACTTCATTTTACTTATTAAATTCATTAGATTTCGTGGACCGATTGACCAAATAACATCTTTTAATTAATTAATCTTTATGTTAGGTATTGGTTGAGATAAAAAATAGAAGACATGAAAAATAGCAAAAAAGAGGGAAAATTTGAAAGGTTGGGTTGAAATGGGAAGTTAGTGTCCGAGTGGATCGAAGTCAAGATAGCTCAAGTGGTAGCGCAGCGGCGTATTTAGCCGAGGGCCGTGAGTTCGAATCCCGCTCGTGACACTCACTTTTTTATCTCAACCAATACCTTCCATAAATATTAATTAATTGAAAGATGTTATTTGGTCAATCGAACCACGAAATCTAATGAATGTTTTCACCATGTTTTGTACGACCTGTAAAGATTGAAACATTGGTCATATTATACGTTTAGCCATCGAAATGTTTTCTTACAGTACCCAACAATAACTCATAATTAATTATTATATTATTGCGCTTTTTTTTTTACGATCAATACATTACATAATTGTGACCGATAGTTTCAAAATCTACCTCTGCCCTTGGATGTCGTTCAAAATACGGACCTGTTAACTAGTCATATTTTCGCAAAAAACACCATTTAAAAAGTCAATGGAATCGCGTTCCACTGGGGGCAGTTAGGCGGATGATTTATGAATTTCAATAAGGAAAATGTAGGAAAATATATGGTGTTTTGTGAATTTTTTGTGTTATAATTGTTTCTTTATAATGTTTTTGTGCAAGATGAAAAATGAGCTTCACACTATTACAATAGTGTGCTTTACAAATAAAGTTGAAAGTAGTTTGAACCAATGGAAAACCAAACAGAAATGTTCTTGATTGTAGTTTCCTTCAATAATGTAATACTTTCACTATATGTACATGACCGTGCAGTTAGTTTAAATTATTTAATGTTATAACGCTAGAAGATAAAAGGCAATAAAAAGTGATTAGCAATAAAAAGTGGGAGAGAGTTAAACCTGGCATTTCCAAATGGTTTTGCGAATCGGGCCCATTTATCAGGGCCGATTCATTAGGCCGCAGCGATACGAGAACATAGAAAAACATACACTTAAATACCCACAATGGGATGCGGTGGACGGGGGGGATGAAAAAAAAAGAATTTGTGGGCCCGGTTAATCAGGGCTGAGTGTTACCTGGACGTAATGGGGGTTAGGATGTTGGACACATTGCACCGATATTTCACCGCTTTATCTGAAGCCGCCCCCGGGGGCAGGATACTAACTCATGCTCCATGAAACCGCCGTTTTTATTGACTGGGGCGAGAGGGACAGAGGGGTGGAGCCACCCCAGTTTCAGTTCAGAATCTGTGGTAAAATTGAGAAAAATCTTCTACACCACAAGTTGCAGATCTTGAAAAATGCAATATCCCTGTCTAAACATTAACAATTTATCACCCTCCCATCAAACGACAACTCTGGAAAAAAATCTATAATAAAATTAAATGAAATTCACAAGTCGGAAATTTTTTGTTTTTGCCGTCTGTGGAATGATGAACCTGTAGTTTGGTCGTTTCTAATTACACTAGTCTACCTGTTTTGGTCTATCACACGATCGTAAGTGTTTTGACATTTCAACATCATCAGGTACGACCACTAGGTTTTCCTACAGTGTCTCATGGTGTTAATTAATTTGTTCAAAGATGAAAAAATTGATGAAAGAAAGGAAAAAACCGTGGTTTAAGGATTGGTAAGGTGGAAAGATTATTAATAATTAAATCCATTCGATTTCGTTGTCCGATTGACCAAATAACCTCTTTCAATTAATTAATCTTTATGTGAAGTATTGGTTGAGGTAAAAAGTCAGTGTCACGAGCGGGATTCGAACCCACGATCTTCGGCTAGATACGCCGCTGCTCTACCACTTGAGCTATCGTGACTTCGATCCACGCGGAACCAACTTCCCATCTCAACCCACCTTTTGAATTTTCCCTCCTTTACTAGTAATAATAAAAAAAATTTAAGTAAATTTTGAATAATTTTTTAATTTTGATTCAAAATGCACGGTTTTTTCTTTCCTCCGTCAATTTATTCATTTTTGAAAAAGTAATTTAAAAAAAATAATTGCACCACTAAAAAGGATATTAAATGGAGTACGTTTTCTGAAATTTGTTGATCTCTAGGTATGGAAATAGTAGTTTCAAATCACCATAGTAAGTTTTTCAACTTTGAAAAATATATGTTTTTCGAAGTTCTCGCTACTGAAACGGTTATTTCACGAACGTTACAAGTTTAGTATTGATCACATCTTATCTGAAATTTACCGTAGTTTTCAATGGTATGAAAATGGTATGAATGGATTTCTCCAAAACTATATATTCGAAGCAAGGTCGTAAAAACTTAAAATATTTAAAAAAAAGTGGAATAACTCCGAAACTGCTGAGATTAGGAGATTAGGACTTTTTGGTTCCATTTTGAATGTAGAATCTACTGGCAAAGTTTGTATTTAATTATTTCTTTTTTGTGAAACTTCGTTGAAAATGGAGTACAATGCCACCAGAGCGGGTTCTTGAGTTTATCGAAAAATGTACTATCATATGCAATTAAAACGCGTTTTCCCAACGTCGTCCTAATTTATTCGCAGTTTTGCCTATTTTTCAGAATCAGCGATAAATCTCCTATAGGGATCCTTCACCATTTTCATTTCTTTGCGACGCGCTTAAATGTATTTACAAGAGAGGAAATATAACATTTATCTGGAATTTTCAGAGGAATTCAAAAATTTGATTCCCTTTTCCAAATAACATTAGAAACTGTCTAATCATACAAATATTTCTTAATTTACTATACTAACCTAAACGTTGGGAAAACGTGATTTAACGGCATATATTGAACAGAAATAGCAGAAATAGGCTCTGCTCTGGTGGCATTCTACTCCATTTTCAATGAAGTATGACAGATTTTATATANTAGGTGCTTGCTACAAGAAGAACCATTGCATTTTATTGTATGAAGCTTTCTGGTATGGTTTTTGTGAGATTACAGATGTGTCATTTTTATTTTACAAAGCGAGTTCTAATTGATTTTTTTCTACCCCCCCCCCTTCAAATTTACCTTAGCTCACGTTTTCGAACATTCAATTATTATTTTTCAACTCTAATAGAACGTTATTTAAAAACCTGGATATATCAAGGTAAAGCATATTAGATGAAGAAGTTTCTGTGAAATTTGACAGGTTGTAGGTATTTTTTTGTAACCTCAGTTGAACGTGCAATCATGACCAAAATTTTAAATTTTGTAATTTTGACATGTTCCAACTGATATTGGCTAACATTTTATGTCATTCAGATTATAGCAAATAGAAGTATCTTATAGTAAATTTAGGGTTCTTTCAAATGGTGTAATTTGATTTTTTGTAGTCTCAACATTTTGGAAGTTGTGTTTTTATGTGGTAAGGTAGTGAAAAGTAGAAAAAACCTAAATTGACGAATATCTTCAAAATAGAGAAATTTACGAAAATTTTCTCCTGAGCATTTTTTGCTCCAAACGAAGAGTAGAATCGATTCCCTGAGTTTCGTCAGAAGGAACTGGGACACCCCGAATAAAATTGCTAATTTTTGTATGAATAATATGGTAAGTTTTATGTCGGTGTGTTATGTTATTTAGCTGGCTATTTATTCCTTCCTACATTACTCTAACTGGCAGAGAGGTTTTAAAAATAATTAAAATATATTTTTAAAAAAATTCGTTTTTAAACTGAAATAAATGTGAAGATGTTTCTGGCCACACATTATTAAAAGTAAATTTACAGTGTTAGTTCCTCGGAATATAACATATAATTCAACTGAAACGACTTTCAGTCGACGTATTGATTTCTTAAAAGGCGATAAAAGGGAAGCATTAAATTTTATTTTTCAAACTGGAAATCTCCAGTGCGTCAGCTTCTCTGTAATTTAATGATTTCGTAGAAGAAAAAATATACAACTGTGGAATGATACTTTCAATCTGACAGAAATAAGATGACTGGTGGGCCGCTAAGTAATTATATTAATCTTGATAGAGGGCCGGCGTAAATCATAAACACGTTCTCCAGGCCGTTGTGTGACGGGAACGGGCCTTCTGATAAAAAAACAACCGGCAGGAGGTCGCTCTTTGTCCCCGGCGAGGATCAGCATAAATCTATTGTGACACTCTCCAGAGACGAGAACGGTGAAACCAGATGAATCCAGTAGTTGGGTCGTTCGTATATTTCTTAAACCAGCGGCCAGGGAAACAAACGCACTTTTCGTCGCTCTCAATCTCTCTTCTTCTTTCTCTACCATCTTATCCCGCTCTTCCTTTGTTATTCGCTCTATTTCGATTTATCTATTTATCAACATATTTTTCTTCAATTCCTACATTATTTTTACTCCTCTCACTCTTTTACTCTATCCTTCAACTTCTCTTGTTCAATCGCTCTCCAAATTTCTCATTTTTCATCGTTCTCACTCTTTTTCTCATTCTCTCTCGCCGCTGATCTACCACTTGAGCTATCGTGACTTCGATTTCGTCGAAAGGTCGTGGGTTCGAATCCCGCTTATGACAATGACTTTTTTGTCTCAACCAATACCTTATATACAGATTAATTGATTGAAAGATATTATTGGTCGAGCGGACCACGAAAACTAGTGAATCTATTATATACCTTTCTACATATTTTCTGCATATTGTTCTACTTATCCCTATATCGATATTTCTATCTATCTCTATGCCGTTCAATCTATCTGTCTATATTCTTATATATCCATCTGGTACAATCTTTCTTTAATTTTCTCTTTTTTCCTATCTCATTCTGTAGTTTTCCCTCCTTCTCTCTCACTCTCTCTCTCTCTCTCTCTCTCTCTCTCTTCCTCTCTCTCTCTCATCTGTGGTTCTCTTTCTCTCTCTCTCTCTCTCTCTCTCTCTCTCTCTCTCTCTCTC
>NW_019392677.1:1764175-1865601 GCF_000648675.2 Cimex lectularius | reverse complement strand
ATTTCCAAGTAGCGGAATGCTACAGAGGTAAACAAACAATATCATTTGGAAGAGGATTAATAAGTGTTGACATTCATACAAATGAGTAATCCTGTAAACGTAAACAGAATATTTTATATAGATTTTTTTTAATGAAAACTTAAAATCCTGCATTATTTTCCGGACAACCCAATACTTCAATAAAAAAAGGTAAGATTTAGTGTGGAACATCGTAGGTAACTGGTACCTGTAGGTAACAGGTAACTGCCTGTTAGTTACCGATAAAATTTCCTGGGATGCAATCAGTGTAATACCATGCGTATAGTAAATTTTTAATAACTAAGTGTTATCAACCAAATAATAAATGCAATTTCTTTAGGACTAAAGTCGATTAAATTTTTTTTTAATTTACGAAGGCGTTACCTGTTATGAAAAACGATCATTCTTTGTTGGCCCGACGTTGTAAAGGTGTGAACAATTAGTATTCAATAGGAAGAACCGCTCGAGGCAAAGAGGCATCCATTGTTGTGGGGATAACGTTTAGTTAGCAGGCCGAGGCTAACGTCTCTATGAGTTTAGACAATTACCTTTTGATTTATCTCCCCCGGCGGAAAAGGAACAAGAAAGCCGGTTGTAATTGGGTTGGCTGCCAGCGGACGAGTGCCGGCATCTTTGCCATTACGTCTTTCAGCCGCCGGCTCTTAATTAATATGTCACACATTTCTCCCTTATAGTCCGGTGGTAGATGTGGAGCCTTTCTCGACCTAATGCCGGTGTAATCGGCGGTAAAATGAGCCTCCTCGAAACATATTTAGGTAGTGAGATACGTTGTAAGTCAAGATGCATTAAATGTCTTCAGTTATCTTTGGAGCGCTTCGGTTTTGGTTTTCACCTCCATGCTAGGCAGCGGTTGTTTTGTCACGTTTCTATCGGTCCTTTTGATGAAAACAAGCAGCCTCGTAGACCTCAACATGATTCACATATTAGTTATACCGCTACACTTATTTTTATTGTGTATTTCATTCCCAATACACCTATGCCCACCACCGCCATTAAATTACTATGACATGCAATTTAGAGGATCCGCTTTACTTCTAAAAAGGAAACTGTTTACTACTTTTTAATTTATTAATAAATAGGTTCAAGGATTAACAACCGAATTAAAATTGAGAATAGAGCTTAAATCTAGAAACCGAGTTAATTACAAAATAGTCCGATGCTGCTTCAGAGGATCAAAAAATCAGCTCACTTGAGGTTATTAAAGGCGTTCTTTTCTATAACCAGTTTATTTGGGGTTGGTGGCCAGTTTGGCACAATTAATGTTTGCGTTCGTCTTAAAAGATGAAAAGTTTAGCATACTGTGATGGAAAGTATCGTCGAGTCTGCAGACGTTCTGAACTGTTCTCTCCATGAAACCGATGCAGGTAGGTAATGAAATTTCCTAGACAAGGCATTATTTGGGATGTCAGATGGCATTGGACAGTTGTGGCAGAAGAAATTTTTTTAATGTTTCCTTACGCCTTAAAGGAGGTGAAGTTTAGCAATCTATGGGCACTATCATGGAGCCTGCAGACGGGATACAGAGCTCACAATTTGGTAGATATAAAAATTTCAAAATTCTGGCTTTGCTTGGGTCGTAAGGACATAGCAAAATAAACATGTAGTATCAATTCTTAATGATTTCCCTGGCTAAAACTTTTCCACACATAGGTTCACTATGGGCATCACAATTTAAAAACAGTAGTTGGATTCCATGAAAATGATAGCCCATTTAACAAAAGATCCAGCTAATTACGTCCCATTTTTCCTGTTGAGTGATTAAATCTGCGTTATGTTTGGAACTAGTTTTCCTGCAGTCCGTAAACTGAGACGTGTGTGAGAAGTTGATACGATTCTCGAATCCCTGAAAGCGGAAGGACGTGGCTGGTTTAAAACTGACGCAGCTTTTATATTTTTGGACCGATTATTATATATTAAGTGTATCACATGCTGTAAAAATTAAAATGATACTATTTGTGCTTTAAAGGTAAACAATTTTGGCCTGATCCAAAGTTTGATAATATTTAATTTTTCTCGAAAGACGTCGCATATCAAACGTCTTATTAATTACTACTCATAAAAATAACACAGGAAATGATACAACTTGATCCTCCAAGATCCGATAGGCTTAATGGAATTAGCTAATCAGATAGATTTTTAAATAATAAAGTACTCGAGTACACATCAGAGCCCGTCCGTTCTTGTACCCTGCCAGATGTAGTGGCCTGTGATATGTTGAGACAGCTGACAAGCGTTCATTAACTGGCAGTCGATCCACCCACCTATCAAAATCGTGTTTTATGCTGATTTTTTTTTTTCCAGGGGAAGAAGATAAACAATCCTCTATTAAAAAGGCTTGCATGAATATCCCTTATAAATGTCTGTACTGTATTCTACATGAATTTTTTTTAAAAATATTGTTGGAACAGATGGTTATGATATATATTTTCTTATTGATATTAGCAAATAAATATAGTGTATGAAAATGACAGTTTTTAAAATTTAAGATTTTCAAGAAAGTCGAATTATTACTACGTTGTACTCTAAGGTTCTTAATTCGACTGGCCATATTTCAATTAATTGTCTCGAAAAAGAAAGACGGTTTGAAAATAAAATTTACTGCAACTGAAGTGCCACGTAAAACTGCCAAATGTGAAGGCAAGTAAGTGCTTGACCAGCAGAAGCACGCCAGCAAAAATCTAACAGTAGATGCACTTGGGAAGATGGGACGACATAGGCAAAAGACACTGTTACTCAACGAAGAAAGTGAAAAAGTCGATGAGAATGTAAAAACTTGCAAAAACTCACGTAATACGAGATTTTTTTAAAGGACAGTCACCTGCCCGTAAAAATGTTGAAAACCGATGCAAGTGGACAGCGGCTAGACGGACAAAGAACTTTTCATTGCATGAAGGAGGCAGAGTTAAAAATCATTGTTATGCTTCTTTTTAAAAAGACGTACATAATGAATATGTTGTTGACTTATGTCCTATAAAATCTGGTCTCTTATTCTGACTAGATAAGAAATTACGCTAAATCGTCATGGGTGGCCCAAGAGAAGTTCGTTTGCAACAAAACCAGCTACACGCTTTCATGGGACAGATCACCTAACCACAAGATACAGTTGCTCTCGTACCAAAGAAAAATTATACATAGGGTCAATTCCATACCTAACGTATGTAGATATAGAACCAAGAGATTTGCTGTATTTTACAACTTTAGGAGCTATTTTATCCCCTCAACTATCACTTAGTCCAGGCCTTCCTATATCTGATTATTAGTTGTTTCGATTCAAAAATCAATTTTTTCAGTATAAATTGTTTGATAAAAACGAGAAAATTCAGTTCACGAGTTATTGGACATTGACCCAAAACAGCGTTACTGGGATGGAATTGATCAACAAGTTAAAAGAAGCACAGTTCTCGTCGTATTAAAGAAAAATTAGACGATCTTGATGTGATCTTTCCATACCTAACTTAGTAGATGCACAACCAAGAAAATTGTTGTATTTTACAACTTTAGAAGCTGTAGTATCCCCTCAATTATCACATACTCCAGTCCTCCAGTTTCGATTCCAAAACCCACTTTTTTCAATATAAATTGTTTGCGCATTGATTCAAAACAGTGTAACTAGAATGGGATAGATCAACAAGCTAAAAGATACACAATTCCCGTCATTCCGAAAAAAATTGATACGATCTTGATTTGATCAGTATCTTTCCATACCTAACCAATGTAGATGTAGAACCAAGAGAGTTGTTGTATTTTACAACTTTAGGAGCTATTGTAAGCTAAATTGTTTTATAAAAGCGAGAAAATGCGGTGAAAAAGTGATAGGTCATTGATCTAAACCAGTGGTACTAGAATGGGATAGATCAACAAGCTAACAGATACACAGTTCATGTCGTGCCAAAAAAAAATTAGGTGATCTTGATTTGATCAGTATTTTTCCATACCTAACCTAAGTAGATGTAGAACCAGGAGAGATGTTGTATTTTACCCTTTCGGAGCTTTTGTATGCCCTCAACTATTACATAGTCGAGTCCTTTCTTTATCTGATTATTAGTGTTTCGATTCGAAAACGCATTGTTCAATATAAATTGTGTGTGTTAAAAGTGAGGACATGCTAGGCAAGAAATTTTTGACATTCATTCGAACATCTTAATAGCACGGAATCGAACAACTAGCTAAACTATGGCAAATGATAGTGAATCACAATCGCCTATATATTTAATAATATTTTAATTTTATATTATTTATTTTATACACTGTATCAGTACCTTTACGTTTTCCCATTATAATATCATTGAAATAAAATATGTTTCCTATTTGTAAGACTTGTAACCATTATGTTGTATGTTTAATACAATATGATTCTGTTTATTTCTGTTTATTCTGTTCAAGCAACTAGTTCTGCTAATTTCGTAGTGGTAACAGTGCTTAGTTGAAAACGAAGTCCCTCTGACAAGCATCATCTTGAGAAACGGGTCTGGCCCCGTGGTATTTCATGTTAATATTCGGTTTGTAAGGGACAGCCGGGGGATATCATATAAAATCCGAAAAAAGATTAGGCGAAAGGAGAGGAAGAGAGAAAAAGAGAAGGTGAGTGAGAGAGAGAGGAGAGATGAGTTAGGTGATGTCTCACACCCACCCTCGGCCAGGCCACTAATTGATTCCTCTTCGTGATGGCCTTTTTTTCTTCTTGTAGACGGTTCGGCCCCTTCGGTCTTATAATAGCTCTGGCCTCTTAACGACCACGAGGGTAATAAAATAAAAACGATTTTAAATAACAATAACAAGGGATGTGGGCTCGGCTCGGAGTCGAAAAGAGAAGGGGTAAAAAATCCCGAAACGTCTCTGTTGAGCGGTGAGGTGTCGGACAGGTGGTATTGAGTTATGTTGGTGTTATTTGTTATGGTAATATTCTCCGGTATGGGCTCCGGGCTGTAGTGGGGATCGGGCTAATCTACATAATCGCCGGCCGAGCTCCTTTAAATCTATTTCAAACCCGTGGGTAATAAGATGTGAAAGGCCTCCTTCTCCATCTCCTCGTAATTCCAATAATTATATATCATTATAAAACGTTATGACGGTGAGGCCTCGGGGGTGAGACTTCTTAATAAACGGTTAAGTCCTTCGAGTTTATTAAAACATACCCGGGCCGATTAGAGGCCATCAATCCCCGTTCGTCCTGATTGAAATTATCGCGGCGTCAAAACTCCTTTCCGTCCCGGAGAGACGTCTCAATAGAGATTCTGGATTCTAGCCGGGCCGATCGCTGATTTATCTCAACCCGTCTGCTTCTAATGCGAGGTTCACCATCATCAGAAATGAATAACAGCGGATCTTATCCAGTCTCGTCGTCACGATCCGCTTTGAACTCCTTTTAACAAAGCAGACATACGATTCCCTTCCGTGAATTACTGGCATTTCCCAACGACGTGGTTTACCGGTCTGACAGTCATGCTAACCCCTTCCAATAAGAACTCTTTTAGTGTTAAAATTTTCAGGTTTATATAAAAAAATTATTATTAAAATACCTATTCAATGTACCATTTAAACCAGAATACGTATGAGTTGCACCTTTCTCCATGGCCGTACGTTTTTTAATTGTACCTTTATACCTGTATGTGTCATGTGTTATTTATTGGTAAAAATGTATATAATTGTGTGAATGTCATCTTCCAATTAACCCGAGGAATACCAAAGTTCCGTGATTTCATAGATGTACTATGCTTAGAAGTATACTCAATAACTATTCGAGGTTTTTAAGTACTTCAATCATTATGCCATTTCAAACTTGGGAAAGCTGCTAGATATCCCATTATTTAAACTATAATAATTTTAGTAGATGATGGGGTTTGGTCTGCGAGTTGGCGAACTCATGTTGAACCGGCCCATGGGCACTACTGGGTCTGTCTTCACTCGCGGGTTTTTTGTTTGAGTTATTCAAACGCGTTTCGGCATTACGCCATCTTCAGTGAAAAACTGTCTGTCATTCAGTCTGAGTGGGGTTTATATATTGTTGCGTCCGTCGCTTGTCGCTGGGGGCGTTGCGTTAGGGGGCGTGGTCTCCGTGCTCGTTGGTCGGTCTTGGTGGCGGTTATTTTCATTGTCAGTTATTATTTGTGCGTTGTCGGTTTTTTGTTTTTCCCTGGTGTTGGTTGCGATGTTTTGTTCTTCTGAACGTTTTCGTTTTTTGTTGTGGAATGTTTTTAGTGGTGTGAAGGTGGTGTGTGATTGTGAGTTTGTTTGTGCGTTTACAATTTATATATTGGAGAACCTCGAGATATACAAACAAATAACACTTAAAGACGGAAAACTTATAAACGCACAAACAAACTCACAATCACACACCACCTTCACACCACTAAAAACACTCCATAACAAAAAACGAAAACGTTCAGCAGAACAAATCATCGCAACCAACACCAGGAAAAAACAAAAACCGACAACGCACAAATAATAACTGACAATGAAAATAACCGCCACCAAGACCGACCAACGAGCACGGAGACCACGNTGGAGTGTTTTTAGTGGTGTGAAGGTGGTGTGTGATTGTGAGTTTGTTTGTGCGTTTACAATTTATATATTGGAGAACCTCGAGATATACAAACAAATAACACTTAAAGACGGAAAACTTATAAACGCACAAATAAACTCACAATCACACACCACCTTCACACCACTAAAAACACTCCATAACAAAAAACGAAAACGTTCAGCAGAACAAATCATCGCAACCAACACCAGGAAAAAACAAAAACCGACAACGCACAAATAATAACTGACAATGAAAATAACCGCCACCAAGACCGACCAACGAGCACGGAGACCACGCACCCTAACGCAACGCCCCCAGCGACAAGCGACGGACGCAACAATATATAAACCCCACTCAGACTGAATGACAGACAGTTTTTCACTGAAGACGGCGTAATGCCGAAACGCGTTTGAATAACTCAAACAAAAAACCCGCGAGTGAAGACAGACCCAGTAGTGCCCGTGTGCCAGTTCAATATAATAATTTTGTCATGATCCATCATTTTCGTTTGCCTGCCCCCGTATCACAATCCTTATCTTCAGTTCAGGGTCTAAACGTACAGCCTAAATCAGCTAATACATTTATTTATTTTTGAAATAATTACAATGATTATTTGGAGGTGGTGAGATGGGGTCTGGTGTGACGGAGGTTTTAGAAAAACATTTTCTTTATCGTGACAACGTTTCGATCTTTAATTGAGATCATCTTCAGGGCTCAAAGTCTGTTTTCTGTGTAGATGTGTCATTCAACACGACACAGAAACAACAATCAAAAACAAACACTTTGAGCCCTGAAGATGATCTCAATAAAGATCTACACGTTGGCAGGATAAAGAAAATGTTTTTCCAAAACCTACGTCACACCAGACCGCATCTCACGATCTCCAAATAATAATTTAGAATTTTATTGAAGTTTTCAAAAATATAACATTTCTCAAATTTTGTCCTACGGATAAACCCAACCATCTTGAAACATTGGGAAAATTGTAGATGATCTAAATGTAAGATAGGCAAACTTAAATGATCTGTAACGACCAAATTACAGGTTATAACCCCGCATACTCGTTCGCCTGGGGATAGCCAAATTTAATCAATCATTTCAGATTGATGGATACCTTTAGTACGTGCTATCAATCAGAACGATTTTAGTATGATCAAAAAATTGGCTGGTTTTTAGAATGAATAATAAGAAGCATATTATCCATCGAGGTAAATTTAATTATACAAATTTTATTTCGTTGCTTTTAAGTCGTTTTTTTATATGTAAACTGTAGTAGATCTATGTTGTAATTTGCACAAACACATGTTTAACCAGAGCTTGCATTTTCGTCCCTCTAGTTCACGGAGAAATTTTTCAACCATCTTAAGAAATCACGGCAACTGAAATCCAATTGGTCCCGGTCACGACGAATGCAGAGGGCCTGAAGGTGATAAATATATAGCCGACCGGCTTGTGTTTGAGTTAATGAGGCCGACTAATTGGTGAAGTCAAAGGTTTCAGGTGTGGGAGCGTCGGCGATAAATCACCTTCACGCCTTCAGTCCTGAAAGGAGGAATTCACCCAGTATACATAATATATTACGCACTCCTACATCGAAAGAGTCGTCGCAATAAGCCCACAGACAACAATAGCTAGAAACACGATTGAAAACATAAAGGGATTAAAAGAAACAATATCTTAAACTAATAGAAGACACATCTGAATGATCTAGACTTTTCTTTCTTCTTTAAAATTAGCAACTAAGGCAATTATGTTTTATTGTAGGCTTTACACACTCTTATTTATTCTCTATGTGGTTGAATGTATATCCAATATTTCTGGTTGAGTTAATCAATTGAGAAATAATTATCAACGTCAATAATCAAATCAAGTTCTAAGCATGATTTCTTTATTTATAATTTTGATCATATTTGTCAAAATGTGTGGTGTATAGTGACCGTTAGTTAAAGATTATTCAGAGACCATGAGATGCGGTCTAGTGTGACATAGGTTTTAGAAAAACATTTTCTTTATCGTGCCAACGTTTCAATCTTTTAATTAAGGTTTTTAGTTGAGATAAAAAAGTCAATGGCACGAGTGGGATTCGAACCCACGATCTTCGGCTTGATACGCCGCTGCTCTACCACTTGAGCTATCCCGACCTCGATCCACTCGGACACATCTTTCGATCTTTATTGAGATTATCTTCAGGGCCTGGGATTTATAAACATTGTTTAAATTTTACAAATACATGTAGGCCGTGAAAAAAAAAAATTTATACGAAGCTAGAAGATGTTAGATAAAAAATGAATTTATACAATGCTAGACAATTTTAGATTTAAAAAAATGAATTTATGCAATGCTAGAAAATTTTAGATACAATCAAAGTATTTGTTTTCCGTGTAGATGTGCAATTCTTGTCTGTCGTGTTGAGAGATTTGTCAAAATATCAAAACTGATAGATCGATAGNGATTAAGGTCAAATTGAGTATGAGAAAGAAAGAGAGAGAGAGAGTGCGAGGGAGAAAGAAAAAGAGGGAACGTGAAAAGAAGGAATGAAACAGAGAGAGGAGAGAGGAGAGAGGAGAGAGAGAGAGAGAGAGAGAGAGAGAGAGAAGAGGAAATGAAGGTGAAAGCGGTTGAAAGGAGAGAATGAAAGAGAGAATGATAGAGGCATTGTGAAAGGAGAGAATGAAAGAGTGAAGGAGAGAGGAAGAGCGAGAGAGAGAGAGAGAGAGAGAGAGAGAGAGAGAGAGAGAGAGAGCGAGAAAGAGAGAGAGTTTATAGTTTGTAAATATATATTTGAGAGAGAAAGACATAAAGGGAGAAAAGTGACAAAGATTGGCTGAGATATTATCAGTAACATGGCTATCATAAGAGATCCGCAACCATAACGTTCATAATAAGCACATTAACATTTATAGCGTATTACCATTTATCAATATTATTACTTCCGCTTCTTTTTTTTTCGCTTTAATAAATCACAGAATTTCTCGGTAGTGTTTTCGCAAGGGAATTAATCTAGAAATGGAATGTTAATACAATTATAAAAATTAAAACTACTTCTTGACTTCTTTCATGTTGTGAAGTGGAATAACCCCCTCCCCATGACATTGTAAAATTTAAATGAATGATGAAAAATTACTCACTAGCCATTGGGTATCTTCTGGCCTATATAAATATCAGTACAACTGATAATCGATTTTATTTAATCAAGTATGACATCTTTCCATGGATTCGGGTATTATGACTTCATTATTTTAAGGGGTTACAACTTTTTTCAGTTGACTAAATATCAATATAGCAAAGTGTAAACTTACATAGATTAACTATAAGAGAAAAACATGTAGATAGGAATTTGGGAAATATTCGATAGGGATTGTTAACCAAGATGGATAGAGTTGGTTAGTTGATTAGTTAGCAAGATACATACGTAGATAGATTGGTAGGTAGATACATAGATAAATAGAAAGATAGATTTGTAAATTTATTGATAGTTAGAAAGATAAATAGAGAAAGATAGATAGAAAGAGAAAGATAGATACATGGAGATAAATAGATAGAGAGAGAGAGATAATGAGTGAGGAGAGGATGTGTGTGTGCGTGGGGGCTCGTGCTCGCGCGCCTGTGCGTAAGAGAAAGTGCAAGAACAAATATTTTAGATTTATTCTTATGATCTTATCTTTTAGAAGTTTTAGAAAATGTGATCCTACTTTGTCAGTATAATAAGGCAGTGTGAGAGGAGGAATTGAATGAGAGAGAGGTAGAGAGTGTTCTACAGAGAGAAGAAGAGAGAGAGAAGTAGATATAGAGAGGGAGAGAGATTAACAGAAAAATATAGACATAAAGAGACTGATAGATATGGGGAAAGAGATAGCAAACTCAAGCGAGAGTTAGCGAATGCATCCAAAACCTCCAATATCCTGGGAAGCGCTCTTAACTGATTATATAACGGATACCAGTGCAAAAGGAATTTTGGGTGACGAAAAGGCAGATACACTGGCCAAAAAAGGATCCGCTAGTCTATATAGAGGTCTTGATACTATTCTTGATAGAAAAACAACATACATAAAATCCATTTTATCGCAGATAAAAGGAGAATGGATAAACATTAGAGGAGCTAGACACAGTAGCTTATGTTAAAACAACCCTCACCTAGACTGGTAAACTTACTGCTACATTTAGAGATGGCTAAACTCTGAGGAGTGATAGGATTAAATACCGGGCACGAGCAACTGTGAAAACATCTACACAATAATGCTATATTCAATGATGACCCCATTTGTAGCTTAAGTAACGGGGAGGAAGAAACAGCATACCATCTTACAACTGCTCAATGGAGGCATCACCTAAAATACAAAGAAAACCAAGGGAAATGAATTTCCGATGACCTAGAACTTCTTAGGAGAAGGATCGAGTCCATTGCAACTAGGGAACTAGGAAAGTACAATAGGCCAGAAGGTTGCAGTGCTAAGGGAACCAAGACTTCATAGTATTCATCATCAACATCATAAATTCTCAGACAGAGAGTGTGTACGTATTTGATAGAGAGAGAGAGAGAGAGAGAGAGAGAGAGAGAGAGAGAGAGAGAGAGAGAGAGGAGAAAATGAAGGTGTGAGGGAGTTTGAAAGAAGAGAATGAAAGAGAGTGAAGGATAGAGGCATTGTGAAGGGAGAGAATGAAAGAGTGAAGGAAAGAGGGAGAACGAGAGATAGATAGATAGATAGATAGATAGATAGATAGATATATAGATAGATAGATAGATAGATAGATAGATAGATAGATAGATAGATAGATAGATAGATNGTCCGTTGCAACTAGGGAACTAGGAAAGTACAATAGGCCAGAAGGTTGCAGTGCTAAGGGAACCAAGACTTCATAGTATTCATCATCAACATCATAAATTCTCAGACAGAGAGAGAGAAAGTAATTGAGAGAGAGAGAGAGAGAGAGAGAGAGAGAGAGAGAGAGAGAGAGAGAGAGAGAGAGGAGAAAATGAAGGTGTGAGGGAGTTTGAAAGAAGAGAATGAAAGAGAGTGAAGGATAGAGGCATTGTGAAGGGAGAGAATGAAAGAGTGAAGGAAAGAGGGAGAACGAGAGATAGATAGATAGATAGATAGATAGATAGATAGATATATAGATAGATAGATAGATAGATAGATAGATAGATAGATAGATAGATAGATAGATAGATAGAGAGAGAGAGAGAAAATGAGTGAGAACATTTAAATTAAATTTAGAAAGAAAAGGTTTATTGTGGATAAAATGAAATGAATAGGCAGAAAGTTGTGATGGTGAATGCGATTCAATTGAGTTTATGTAAAATTTAATAGAGACAAAATTGTTGTATTAAATATTAAAACATTAATAACCGTAATTAGTCGGAACTTATAAAAACATTGTCATTACATCAGACAAATTGTTTGTACATTTTTAAAGAGAAAAACAAAATGAAACTGGATTAATTGCTAGAAGGGGGACAATAATTAAAATTCTTTCTAATTAACTCCACCCATCCCAGCGGTCCAAGGCAAAGAACGATCCCGTTCCCGTTAATGACTACGGTCGAATTAATAAAAAAATTGACCAACAAAAAAAAAACAAAAAATGAAGAGGAGCCGGCCATTTATAATTACAAGAGAGAATGGCGGAAACCGGAAATGGAGGCCGGACGGGAATTTAATGACAAACGGAAAGAGATAGTTTTAATGCAGGTAGCTCCATCAGGTCAGACTTAATTTCAAACAGGCCGACTCACACCTTGGTTACGATTACACGGCGATAGCGTATCATTCCCTCAATTCAAATACATGAGAACAGATTTATCACTGGTTAATTGAAACTTAATGAATTGTTACATGCGAGTAATTTATTAAAATAAAAACGATACAAAACGTCGAATGGAAGTTATATACTTATAAAATCTTACCAAGCTAGTCACTCTTATTCCTACTGAAACTAATACTAGGTACCATACATATCGTTTCATTGCTTTTGATATTATGACGAGATGATCCAAAGTTAGATTGCGAGGGAAGTTGGTGTCCGCGTGGAAGTGGTAGAGCAGCGGCGTATTTAGCCGAAGGTCGCGGGTTCGAATCCCGCTCGTGACACTGACTTTTTTATTTCAACCAATACCTTACATAAAGATTAATAAGTTAAACACCTTGGAAGGTGTCGTTACACGTATTGTTTCAAGATTGTGAATAAAGCTTTATAATACTACTTGAATTAACTGACATAATCTTTATTTTCTCAACCAGATTGTTTCGACTGCAAGGTGATATGAACCCTCGGGGTGCCGGTGTTTTCGAAAAAAAGCCCATTTGTAAGCCCTTATGTCCGGGTCGAATTAAGGGCCTCTGGATTCGAACCCGGGATCTCCATCTTATAGTGATTAGTTGCAGTGTCAAAGTGCTAGTTATATTCAGGCCAGATTATATAATAAAGACATTTGATGAGAATCAAACCGAGTCGATTTTCTAAATAAAAATTTAAAAGGGCAGATTTTGAGAAAGAATCGTTTGGCAAAGTAATAATCAGGTTTTCCGGGATCTACGCTTCTCGGTGCTTTGAAGGTGTTTTGTGATGATGTCGGGATTTTGTTCTTCATACTCAGCAGCTCTATAAAACAGTTTTAAAGTCAAAGTAATTCGTCATTATTGCTACTTGCATAATCTAGAATAAAGAAATTCGTAACAGTTAATGGAGATAAGTTTGGCAAAATTTACCAAAATTCAAAAATGGAAGATCGTTTCAAAAAGAATTGGATGGTAGGATCGGTGTAACATTACAAAAAAGCCCTTTTTGAAAATTAAAAAATAATTTTGAAAATAATTTTCTCAAAATAATGCGCTAAGAACAAAAGAGGGGTTGCGATTGTGATACTGATTTGTGATACACGCTGTGTGACCACGTGACCCTACCAAAGGGGCATGGCGTACCATCCGGTAAGTGTGTTCACGGCTATAGGCTCGGTTCTGCACATGTTTAAACAAGTGCGTATATGTGCAGAATTGAATAAAAGAATAATAAATTTAATTAAATAAAAAACAAGCTATTGCAGTAAATATCGTCAATGAATCAGAAATATCAGTACCTCATGTTTAATTTAGAATAAGCAACAAATGGCACAAAGTATAATTTATTGACTTATTATGAAAAAATTCCTCGTTCTCAACTCGCATAAATTGAAGAATGTAAACAAAAGGTATTTTACAAATTTGCAGTTGGAAAGGCAATCAATTTCAATATTTATGAAGTGCTGTGTAAAATCACATAGAAAATATTCAATTAAAGCAAGGGAGAAATATCGAAAGATGACAGAAGTGAGATATTCCGTTTCGAGAATTACAAAACAAGCAAAATGATAGGGAATATAATGGAAATCAACAAATAAACAATAAATCTTACTTCCAATAAACTGAACAACTTCACTCGTATTTCGATTTAAATAAAATTTCCATCTGTCGAGCGGCTACACTGTTGATTGAATGAATGTATCTTATTCGTTTTTTCATTTTCTACACTGCCCACATTCACTGGCGGGTAGAAATCTTTACCGCAATACATCAACACCTCGAGGCTTGTTATTTGAAACCTGATAGAACCGTTGAAAAAGGGCAAAAGGGAAATTAGTTATTCTCTTCGGATTTTTATTTTCGTTCTCTAATATGGATTTCAGTTTAATTAAAAAGGAAAAATTAATATTCACTGTCTATTATATGCAAATTAATTCATTTTTTGTGAAATATGTCACAAAATTGATTGCAACATTGCTAAGTAGATCTGAGGTATTCATATTTCATATTTAACGTTTACACAAATTATTTTAAATTGATTGGCGAGTAATTAAGTTTTCACTGGCATAAGGTCACTTATTGGGTCCGCCTTCACGTGCTGTGCAATTCGGGTTAAAATTTGGCATTGTTTGTTCAACCCAATGTTAGCGATAGAGCTGTATTAGTTTGTTAGTTTTATGTTCAGACTTTTAATTAACGTAGCCTGACTGGGCGTGTTGAAGTTGATGATTGGTGTTGTTCTGCAAGTCGGTGAACTCACGCTGAACCTTCATTAGCTCATTTATTGGGTCCGTCTTCACTCGCGGTGTAAGTCGGGGTTAAATTGTTAGTGAGGCATTGTTTGTTAAACAATATGTTAGCGATAGTGTTTTTTTATCTTACTGCCCACTCTATTCTACAGCTGGAGACAACCAAAAACAGTCTTTCATAAAAATTATTTTTTATTTAATTACAAGAATCTATTTCGGAGTGCTGCCCCCCTTCGGCCGTTTTGAATTAAAACTAAATAAAAACCCCATCAAATTTTAAAATAAAAGTTATAAATTTATAAAAATAACGTATATATCCACATGAACACTAAAGGTCGCAACTTACAACATACACTATGATATTTCAATTTTTCTTTCATAATTAATTTATTTATTTTACGACCGTATTTCAACTACGAGGTGTTTATTCATTATTTATACCTTCGACGTGCCGGTGGTTTTGAAACAAGCTCGTTTATAAGTATGTCGGGTTCGAATAAGGCTGCTGGATTCGAACCCGGGACCTTCACCTTACAGTGAAGAGCGACGTGTCAACGCTTAAACTGTTCCGGCCACCCATATTGTTCTTTCTTAGACGTTAGGTTATTAGTAAGATAAAAAATAAATGTTGCTAACAACATAGAAATAATAATGACACTATTATCAAGTTTGTTTAAAAATATATAACACTTGCTAACATTTCGTTTAACAAACAATTCCTCATTAACATCCCTCGAGTGAAGACGGACCCAATAAGTAAACCCATTGATATCAGTAGGTTACACATACATATTTCCCATATGAATTTCCGATATCAGATGTAAAGTGTAGTTCATGTTATATGCCATTGCCCAGGTGGCAGAAGTCAAAGGTCGAAACTTTGACCTAACTAAACTTCTAGTCCACACCATCAATTTTCAAGCTTGGATCCGCGCAATAAAAAAAATATGTGTCCAAGAAATTAAAATGGGAATAAAATTAGAATGTCAGATGGCCAAGCAGCACTGAAGGGTTTAGGCTTCTCCAACTTCAACAAAAATCTGCGTATCTGTCAGCAGGGAAGAATTAAGAAAAATAATAGGCCTTTATGCTGGCAATTTACATAAAAAACTAAAATGAATGTAATAGAAAAACTGCCGACTTTCATTTTAAAAAAAATATATAAAAATATAAAAAAAAATTAAAAAACAAAAACAGGATAATTGGAACATGTCCTATGTGGCTGTAAAGCAAGAAAAACAGAAGCACTAAAAGAATTTGAGTAATAATTTTTGGCGATTTTCGAAAGCTTAAAATTGTTCGAAAAATTTCTATTTGGCTAAACTAGTTATGAAGTTATTCGCCTGAAACAAAACTTATTTTACAAGCTACTACATTACATTAGTGTTAATTTCGTTTATTGTGTAATAATTTGAGAAATCAAACCCTTCAGTTATTCTCAAAATCTACTAATAATTACTAGCATAATCAGATGCACATGAAGTAGTATTTTAAGTGCTTTATTTAATACTTCAAATACAAAATAAATAAATTAAAATACTACGTTAAAAATTTATTAACCATTTATCACTTGAAGAATATATTCTGAACGCAGATATTACGATTCAAATCTTCATGTACTTATACGAGTATTGCACATTTGTTCTTACGTCGATTGAATTTCACAGTTAAAACGTTATCACCCACCAGAGATTAAATTTAATAGTTGTTATTTAGTTTTTTTGGCGTGATAGTAACTTCTTAAAATTATATAAATAGTAATGACGTATGTCTAATTTAAACTAAAGATAATTCATTATTATTCTCACTGCAAGATAATCATAAAATAGAATCTTTTTAATTTCACGAATCAATTCGCTTGCAATCATTAATGATCGATGATTGAATTCTCCACAGATATACTAGATATTAGTTCTATTCATCATTGCTGTATGATTCGATTTAAATTTAAATTGCATGCGATTTGTTATGTGTATGATTTACGAACTGAAACCTGACGGCATTTCCTTATATTTCACTCTTCTAATATTTTAAAATTATGCAAGATTTCAGGAATTAATGTTAAGAAAAAGCTGCAATTATTAAATCAATGAATATTAGGAAGCAGTGCAGCGATGCATTTCTTGAGACGCATTTTGAACGCTGGCAATCGATTTCTCGTAATCTTCATAGATACATTAACCAAGTACCCTAACACATTCATTGAATAAATTATTAACGCCAAAATGTATTCTTTACAAATGAAATCTTTTTAATGGCGAATTGGAGCAGTATAAATTGTTTGGCATAACTGTTAATCATTCGTATGTCATTATGTGTAAGATCGTTAGGTAGGGGACCTTATAGCAAAGACATTTTTTACATGTGGAGAGCGTTAATTATCATCCACAACTGATTAAGAATAGGTCATGCGAGGTTGACACATGGAATTTACTTTTGAGGCAAACCCGCGTATATATCCAGAATATAGAGAATGGTTGCTCGATGTATCCCACTTAATTGAAAGGTGCCATTCTATACATAAAATATGTTATTTTTGTCTCGAGGAAGTCAGACAGATACAAGGCGGCGTCCCACAAGGGAGCATTCTCGGTCCCATCCTTTACATCATTTATACTGTTGACTTACCTACACGCCCTAATACCGTCATCAGTACCTACGCGGACAATTCTGTAATTTTTTACCTCTATCTGGAATCATATCCAACCTACCTCCAACATCCAAAAACACCTTGAGCTTACTGAAGAATTGTGCAAAAAGTGAAAGACAAGACTGAGTGAAGAAAAATATACTTGTACATCAACAAAAAAGAGGAAGTCAGACAAATACAAAGCGGCGTCCCACAAGGTAGCATTCTCGTTCCCATCCGTTTATCATTTCTACTGCTGAACGTGGACGATACTGCAATTTTGTCCTCTACCTAGAATTCTATCCAAGCTACCTCTAACATCCAAGAACATCTTGAGCTTATCGAAGGATGGTGCAAAAGGTGAAGGACAAAACTGAATAAAGAAAAATGTAGTCGATGTACAAAAGATATCGACCTCCATTCAAGTCAAATACTTAAGATTGTACCTAAGCAGCAGAGTGACATGCAATTTCCATAAAAGACTTAAGAAACAACAACTCGGCAGGAGACTTGGACAACTACTTATCTCGAAGAATCTCCAAGAATAGGCTCATGAGAGGTGACACGCGGAACTTACTTTTGGTGGCTAACCCCTGTATAAACATCATGTAGGGAAAGGTTGCTTGATGTGTCCCACTTAATTGAATGGTGCCTATCCTTGGCTCTATATAGAGAGCGCGTAGGAATGCCACGCAATATGACAATTTTGCTTGACCAGGGATGCGAGTATTTAGGTCCCCTGTTCCGATGCTTGGAGGTTCTGTTCATTATATACTGGTAATTTTGTGTCCCGTAGTGAGTTTGGAGAGTGAATGTATTTATTTGTGTGAATGCTTAGAGGTAAACGGCTGATGGCGGAATATTGAATACCCAACCCCCTCTCAAATAAGTTAGTGATTTAATACGTGTAAAGGCTGATGGAGGAACCTGGATAGATGGATCCTAACTGAGTGAATGGTATATAAATATGGGGAATGTATTTATTAAGAGTGAGTATGAATGGGTTTGCTTTATTAAATTGATTGCGTTGGATGCTGAAATGACCTAGTTGTAAATGGTCCCTGGAGCACAACTTCCGAGGCTGTACGGATAAGATCGACGTCATGCACACGACTGCCATCAATGGTGGATTATTCTAGAGGCCTGCCGGGAATTTAATATAAATTCCAAAAAATAGAATTGCCGGCGAGAAGTTCAACTAACAGTTCAACTCTGTCCACCTGTGACCGTACATGTGCAAATTTCATATAAATTAGTAATGTCTCACATTAATCCCGTTTCAGTCGCTTGTATTTGTGATACTTAAGGTCAATCTTTTGGCGATTAAATATATTACAAGTATACCAAATAGGGCAAACTAAAGTCGAAAAATTTCTTGGTTAAAAGGTATCTGTACTTAAGTGAGTAGAAATACTTTGATTAAACCTAAAATTTCTGTACTGTGTACGTCATTTTAAATTTATTTTCAAATTTATTTGTATTTCTATAATTTAAACAATGGTTATAAATCCCAGGCCCTGAAGATGATCTCAATAACGATCGAAACGTTTTTCTAAAACTACATCACACTAGACCGCATCTCACTATCTCTAAACAGAAGACATTTTTTACCATTTTCCTTACATAGTATAATATCATAGTTAAATTTTGTAGAGATAATTAATTTTTCAAAATTATATTTTAGAATTAATTAAGGATTTTAGTTGAGATAAAAAAAGTGAATGGCATGAGCGGGATTCGAACCCATGATCTTCGGCTAGATACGCCGCTGCTCTTCCACTTGAACTATCATGACCTTGATCCACTCGGACACTAACCTCCCATCTCAACCCCACCTTTTGAATTTTCCCTCCTTTTTGCCATTTTTCACCTCACTGATACTTTTTTATCTCAACAAAAAACCTTAATTAATTTTAATATATTAATTGGTCAAGCGGACCACGAAATTAATGAATTTAATGATTTAAAATGAAGTATACTTCACTAAAGCTCTCCGTGGCCATTTCATTTGTCGTCGAGAATACAATCCAATTACACGACATTTGAAAAATGGCAAAAAGGAGGGAAAATTCAAAGGTGGGGTTGAGATGGGAAGTTGATGTCCGAGCGGATCGAAGTCAGGATAGCTCAAGTGGTACAGCAGCGGCGAATCTAGCCGAAGATCGTGGGTTCGAATCCCGCTCGTGCCATTGACTTTTTTATCTCAACTAAAAACCTTACTTACTTGTAATATATTAATTGGTCAAGCGGACCACGAAATTAGTGAATTTAATTATATTTTAGGTGTTTTAAACTTTATTTACGCATTGCATTTTAAATGTGTGTTTTTTATTATTATTACCGTTATTATTTTTTTATATGAAAGGGCATTTATAATTACAATACAGGGGAAAAACAAGTTGAAGTAGTACACTTGAAAGGAATTGGCCTGACTACCTTGGATGTAGGTAAACCCATTCATGGTTTGAAGGATGTGCTAATGAATTCTGCACGCAGGAATTCCGATTCACCTCATTTTCAAATCTCAGTAATAATCTAGTATAAATGTTAATTATAGGTAATTTCACTGTATATATCATGAATTGGCGGTGAACGCAACACGGCATTTACGCTAATGCCAGGCATTAGTAAATTGACATTTCTGTCTTTTACACTCGGTTTTTCAATTCCGTAAAATTAGAAAGTGATTTTTAAAATTTCAGATTGACACTGTTCTTATTATAACATTCTACTGACTTGAGAAAATTCTTTAATTCGTCCATCTTTTATTTTTTTATTTGGTATTACATGAAACTTCAAGATTCATTTCAAGGAAAATTCAAAAGGCGTGGTTGAGATGGGAGGTTGGTGTCCGAATGGATCGAGGTCACGATAGCTCAAGTGGTAGAGCATCGGCGTATCAAGCCGAAGATCGTGGGTTCGAATCCCGCTCCTGCCACTGACTTTTTTATCTCAACTGAAAACCTTAATTAATAGTAAGATACTAATTGGTCAAGCGGACCACGAAACTAGTGACTTCAAGAATTACTTCATTTATTTAACTTGCTTTACAATGTTGATTTATCCTAAGTTATAAACAGCTAAAATTCTCATTTGGATAATAAAGTCAATTTTGACTTACATGCCAAGAAAAACTGCCCACTATTGTTTAAATTATAGAAATACAAGTAAATTTGAAAATAAATTTAAAATGACACAGTATAGAAATTTTAGGTTTAATCAAAGTATTTGTACTCACTTAAGTACAGATACCTTTTAACCAACACATTTTTCGACTTTAGTTTGTTCTATTGTGTATATTCGTAATATATTTAATCGCCAAAAGTATGACCTCCAGTATCACAAATACAAGCGACTAAAACGGGATTAATGTGATACATTACTGATTTATAGGAAACTTGCACATGTACGTTTACAGGTGCATAGAGTGGCACCTAACACTTCTCGCCGGCAATTCTATTTTTAGTAATTTATATTAAATTTCCGGCAGGCCTCTAGAATAATCCACCATTGATGGCAGTGACATGACGTCGATCTTATCCGTACAGCCTCGGAACTTGTGCTCCAGGGACTATTTACAACTAGGTCATTTCAGCAACCAACGCAATCAATTTAATAAAGCAAACCCATTCATACTCACTCTTAATAAATACATTCCCCATATTTATATACCATTCATTCAGTTAGGATGGTGGAGTACTCCACATTCCTCCATATTAATAAATAACGTATTAAATAACTAATTTAATTGAGGTTGGCTGGGGTATTCAATATTCCGCCATCGGCCCTTCACACTAGACATTCACGCCAATAAATACATTCACTCCCAAAACTCTCCGGGGGACACAATAAACTATATACAATAAACGGAACCTCAGAGCATCGGAACTGGCGAAATAAATGCTTCCCTGCTCAAGCAAAATTGTCATATTGCATGGCATTCCTACGCGCTCTCTATAGAGAGCCAAAAATAGGCACTCTTCAATTAAATGGGACACATTGAGCAACTTTTCTCTGCATGCTGGATATATACGCGGTTTTGCCCAAAAATTAAGTTCCGTTTGTCAACCTCGCATGTCCTATTCTTAATCAGGTGCGGATGATCCCACTACCACAAGCCAGATCCTCCGAGGGCCATCTATCGACATTGCTGTAGGTACGTAAGAGCTTCTCTACGCTTCCGACCCATCGACGCCGTCACTTTTTTAATCATGTTTTTATCGTCAGTGCGCCAGAACGCAGTGGTTAAGTCCGGAGGTTGGGACGTCCCGGTCTATTTTTTTTTATTTGTAGCCTATACATATTCGGATTTATTACAAATGTTGTTAGACAAATTTTTTTTTCACCCGGTCACAACACTAATACTAATGCTAGAGCTGCACCCGGAGGACACATGCTATGAGAAACTAGCCAATGCAGATGCTCGGTGCGAAAGATGAGGCAAGGAGGTCTCGAGGCCATCATTCATTAAGGCGATGTGGTGAGTTCTCGGGATGGGAATGTGAAAAATGTGCAAAGAGGGCTCGGGCAGTAGGGTTAGGAAGAAACAAGAGGCTGATAGTATGAAATGGATGAAAAGAAATGGTGAGGTCATGGTGGATAGTGAAGTTAGTGAACGACTATGTAAGGAACTTTGACAATTTGTCTGAGCACTTTTTATGGGAAAGATTTCATGCGCTAGTTGTTGGTTTGGAAGAACCTCACAATTCCACTTCGTATGTCCTAAGTGGTCGCAGTAAAGTTTTGTTTAAGGTTAGTTTTATTTTGTCGGTCAAAGCAGATTTTGGTCCTAGAAATCTTCGTAGTTATCCAAATCTTCTGTCTCTTAAGTCTTGTACGGGGATTCCAAGCCTGCTGTATATGTATAGTCCTAAGTATTTAACTGGAATGGAAGTCGTTATCTCTTTGCGGTTGATGTATAATGGAGGGCAAGACTGGTTTCTCAATGTGAACGTACGTGGAGTACGCTTTTCTTTATTCAGTCTTGTCCTTCACTCTTTGCGCCAGTCTTCTATAAGCTCAATGTGTTCTTGGATGTAGGAGGTAGCTTGGATAGAATTCCAGGTAGAGGACAAAATTCCAGTATCGTCCACGTAGGTGGTGATGCCGGTATTAGGGTGTATAGGTAGGTCAGCAGTAGAAATTATATAAAGGATGGGACCGAGAATGCTACCCTGTAAGACGCTTTTATCTGGCTGATTTCTGAGAGAGAAAAAAGAAAAACAATATATTTTAACTGACGGTTCTTTTTCGTTTCATTTTGAATGATCTCTGCAGATATTTTATTTACCTTTTTATCTCATTATTGTTAGATTATAAGTTTGTCTCAGTATGTTCAGGAGAAGGGGTTTGAAGAATGAAGACATCAAGTCTAGTCGATGAAGTGTGTGGGTGCCAAGCAGTCTGCCACTCTGAATATATTATGCACGGATGCCTGGGAAAAGCAACCGAGTGTTGCCGTGGAGGGAGGAGAAGGAATGTTTTTATTTATATATACACATAACAGGTTAGGCCCCTAATCACGGCCTATATTTATGAGGTGGTCATAAATTTCCTCCCTCCCCGTCTTCAACGGGCCTTCCTTTTCTAATTCCCGGCAGACAGAATTGAATATCTCGAATTGTACGTATTTCCGACGAGTTTTTAGACCTGTTCATGGATTGAGATTGAGAACCGGCCCAATCCTCTTGAAAGGTCCTTCGGTTAAAAAAGCCCCTCAAATCTTTAACAGCGCCTCAAACTATTTTAAAATTTAAAAATCTCGATAAATTAGATGCTTTATATATAATTTGGTAAAATGAGAAATTGATAAACTGCATATATTGTATTATAATATGTTATGGCACCAATCAAATTTAATGACTACGGACCGGATTTATAAATAAATAAAATATAAAATAGGTACACATATGTTTATTTATTTTTTAACAAAAATGTGACTAAAAAGAAAAATATGTAAGATAAAAAAAATTGACAGAACTCAGAGAGTTAAAGCTTCAAATTCTATTTCCTCTTCTCCCTCCAATTCAGCTGGTGTACTCCAAGCTTCTATTACTAGATCTTCACTTTTTTCCATGATTCTAAATGATCTTCTACAGATCTTAATTTCTTTCAATTTCATATTTATGGTGATGACACTTCAATTCAATGTCCTACAAGCAACATTTCTGAAGTTGCTTAATAATATAACAGATTTTGATCTACCTCCCATTTTAAATCTCTGCTCAATCGTCATCTTGATTCTCTCAGCGTATGGTCAATGCAACATTTGATTATAAATAATTAATATTTTAAAGGATACATTATTGTCATTATTGTTTTGTAGTATTCTTATTATATCCTTTTTAAAAAGATAGTTCCTAATCACAGTAAGTTGGTTTACAATGATCCGGATTTCGAGCCCTTTAGCTCATCATCAGGTGAACTTCTACAACCACGTCTCTCGACATGAATTGCAAAAGTGAACCCGCTGATACCCCCGCCCACGCGACGTTCCAATTAGCAGCTGGCTTTTTAATGGCGCTAAATTTGAACGTGCGAAAAGCGGAAATTATAACACAAATAAATATTATAATAGAAAATACTGTAAGACATTAATTATAAATTAGTGATTAAAGATGAAAGATAGAAAATTAGAATGTTATCTTAATATTATTAAATTATTATAAAAATAATAACAATTAAAATAATTAATTTAATTATTTGGACGTTTAATATTATTTATGTACATATTTAAAATGGGAGGTAGATCAAAATCTGTTATATTATTAATGCATTTATCACCATGTTCAATTTTACATTTTTTAATTTCAAATTTCTCAAACCAGTCTAGTTCTCACCCTTTGTTGAAACTATGTATGTAACACTGTTGTATTTAAATTTGGATTGAAATTATGTTTTGTTTCTTTTAGATGGTCCTTAAATTCCGAAAATTTGCTCGATTTAGACAAGTTTTCTTTTACTCTCGTTTTTATTTCTCTACCCTTTGTTCTATATATTTAATATCACAATCATTACAATTGAGTTGGTAAACCCCGCTTTTTGCCAAGTTGTCAACCTTGTCTTTAGGTTTTGAGAGGATGTTTTTAAGTGAACACGTATTTCTAAAAGCTATTCTAAAACCTTCTTGTTTAAAAATTTTACTAACTTCTTCGCTTTTCTCTAGTTTTCTTGTTTATTTGACCTCCCATACTAGGTCACTCTTTTTTCATCTATCTACCTCTCTCAATCATTTTCTCTCTTATTCTTATTTACCTTATCTTTCTTTTTTCTTTTGTTTTCCTTGCTTGCATTTTTTCTCCCTCTTTCTCGCTCTCACTCACTCTCTCTCTCTCTCTCTCTCTCTCTCTCTCTCTCTCTCTCTCTCTCTTAAATTAAAATTGATAACATCTTTCAATTAATGAAGGTTTTTAGTTGAGATAAAAAAGTGAGTGTCACGAGCAGGATTCGAACCCACGACCTTCGGCCAGATACGCCGGTGCTGTACCACTTGTGCTATCGTGACCTCGATCCACTCGGACCTAACCTCCCATCTCATCCCCACCTTTTTGAATTTTCTCTCCCTTTTGCCATTTTTTAAATGTAGTGTAATCTATTTGATTCTCGGCGACAAATTGAATGGCCACCGAGAGCAGTGAAGGTATACTTCATTTTAACTTGTTAAATTCACTAGTTTTCGTGGTCCGCTTGACCAATTAATATCTTTCAATTAATTAAGATTTTTAGTTGATGGCAAAATTGCAAAAAGGAGGGAAAATTCAAAAGGTGGGGTTTAGATGGGAAGTTACTGTTCGAGTGGATCGAAGTCACGATAGTTCAAGTGGTAGAGCAGCGGCGTATCTAGCCGAGGATCGTGGGTTCGAATCCCGCTAGTGGCACTCACTTTTTTATCTCAACAAAAAACCTTAATTAATTTTGAAAAAAAAAATGAATCTTTACAGAAAAGATGAAGTACGCTCAAATATATGACGTCTTCATTAAAAACAATTGTTTCACAGATAAATCATTTTTCGGGTTGACTCACATCTCTCACGATCGAACCTTATTCTTATCTTATTTGGCTACTAATAATCCACATTCAGTTTTAAAAAGTCATACCTAGTACCATGATAAAAATAATGTATGGATGCATTTTAATCGTCAGGGCTCTGTTTTTTCTTGGAGAAAGTTACTTGCAATTGTTGTAAACAAAAATTATGAAAAAAATAAATGATATTGCAAGTGGCAATGAAATTTATTATCGACACGACGGGTGCCGACTCATAACTATAATTTTGTATCGCCTTATCTCGTGGACACTTTTGCTATTGCGAAGAAACATGAAACGCACTTCGTTGGGATAGTCCGCGGTATTTTGATGACCAATGATAAATGTAAATGAATATGTGTATACTTGTATACATTCCGATTCTAATGCTAACCACACAGATTTTGATTTACGTCCTGACCGGATTAGAGATGGTATTAACAAGGAGTAACAATATGACCTCCCCTTCCTGAGGTTTACTATGTCATTAATTTTAATTTCAGCTGCTCCACTCGCATTATTCTACCGTATTTTATCCTTATATTTGCAGAAGTTTCTTTATAAGTAAAAGAAAAATGCGAAAGCCGACTTAATACGACACAATTAAAGGAAAAACGTACTGAATATATAGCATGAAAATGTAGTATTTCATAATGTAGAAAAAACGGAATTACTATGAGAAAAATATCAACCGTTTTATGCGATCTGAAGGATAATAACCAAGAAAATAATGTCGCCGTCAGAAAGTTAAAGACGGTGCTTTTCAGCCTTATCAATATTTTTTTTTCGAATGGAGAGATCTGCCCTAGGGGAAACGACCGGAAAACGGGCTGCTCGTTACGAACGAATAGTCGAAACGAGTCGGTAAATCGAGGAGCCTTTGACGCAGTGGTTCTCACAGTAGAAACGGGCGTGACGGTCTCACGGCTTCGCGGCTCATCATTCGAATTGCCGAGTGACATCCCAACGGATTAGCCGGACCCGGTTCACCCAACTCGACTGAGAAAATACGAGCTTTTTCCAAAATTATTGGCAAAACCTGGAACCGGTAGCGCGCATAGTCAAAATATCCACGAGAAAACTATTGAAAATAATTCAAACTCGATCCACCATTTTGGGGCCAAAACTACCTCCACTGGAAACATTCATACGATAAGCTAGGAAAAGCTCATTTTGCCTCCAAAATCAATCAAATTGGATGGGACTTAAACAATTAGTTAATAAAATCACATACCCATTTATAGAAATGGGGAATGATCACACAACCCGGAAACATTCTTTACAACATCCTATAAAGTCTCAACAGACTGTAAAAGAGAAGGAGAGAGCATCAGATACAATGGTGTACAGATGGCTCCAAAACAAAAAAAGGACCAGATTGGGTATTTATTGTACAAACAAGATATGAACAATCAAACTCATTAGGGAAGTTCACCTCGGCCTTTCAAGCAGATATACATGCCATTGAGCCATAGAAAAGCTTAAAAGAGTTTACACTTGCAAAAGAACCCTCATAATATCGAATAGCCAAGAAGCTATTAAAGAATCAACGTTTTAAAAAACCACATCAAAACTGGTCAGTGACTACATCTAAAAATCTCAAGAACCTGGGGAACACAACAACCTGATGATATCTTGGGTGCCAGGATCCAAGGCATTTTGGGTAACGATAAAGCAGACACACTGGTCAGAGGAGGATCTGCAATAACAAAAACAAATACAGAATCCTGTATCACAACCAGTCCAAATAAAACAAAAGGAGGAGTGGATAAACTCTAGGGGTGGTAGACACGGTAAACCTATGTTAGCACAACCCTCACCAAGACTGGCCAACTCACTGTCGCAGTTGGAGAAGGTCCAGACTCAGAGGAGTGATAGGCCTATTAAGCATCTGAGAAAACATCTACATAACATGGGCTTATATAACGATGATCCCATGTGCAGATTATGTAATGAGGAGGAAGGAACTGCCACATATATCATCTTCAACTGCGTAGAACAGCTCGATGGAGACAAAAACTATCATACATAAAAAACGCAGGTAATGAAATTGTACAACAAAGTCAATGACTTAATACTTCTGAGAATAAGGATTGAATCGATTGTACTGAACTAGGGAACTAAGGTGTAATAAGCCAGAAGGCTGCAGTGCCTGGAGAGCACAAACCCCACTTCCTAGTAACCTCAACACTATCATCATTTTATGCTATTGTGCGAATCCTTATTTGTCCTTGTTTGGACAAATAAGGACAATTTTCTAATATACATATTGGATAATTAAATTTGAATTTTATGCTTCTTTATTAAAGTTCATTTTTACACAAAGGGAGTTCAACTTCTGCACCCTTATATTTTTTTTATTGGATAGATTTTGCTAAAAACCTGAATAAATTTGTTAATTTATTTTGTAATAAATTTGTAATACAATAAATTTGTTTTTTGACTAGTTCGAGGCAAAAAGTTTTGATCTAACTTTCCAGGATAACAGGATACGAATAGAGACTTAGAAATTTCAAACAGCAGGGTAAATTTATTTTCAATTAAATTGATAAATAAATTGCTTCTTGTTTGATAAAGTTGGAGAAGTTTTCGTTTTTCCGAAAAATAATGTCCAGAAATATTTTTTGGCGAAAAACACAAAAACTCTTGCTGGTAATTAAAAACCTAAAAATTAAAAAAAAAGCACCGTTTAAATGGTAATATATTGCCATTTGAAATTGATAAGCCCCTATTCGTGTCCCGCTATCCTGGAAAGTTAGATCAAAACTTTTTTGATCATGAGAAACTAAAAAAAGATTTTCATGCCTTATGGTTTTTCCCAAAAAGTCCTATAAAAAATGCTCAGCTTGAACGATTAGTTAGAATTTTGGTTTAATTTTATATATCTAGTATTTTGTTTCATTGTAAAATTATTTAAACAATTAATTCATACTTGTTAGTTGATTATGAGGAATAAGAATATGAAATAACATAAAAATCTGGATTTAACTGATCACGGCGCCGACGGAACTTTTTCCTTTCCCCTTAGGATTATTTCAGCACAGGGAATGTGCTAATAGAAAGGATTTGGATTCGGAAGCTCCAAGGCCGGATTGGCTGCATCGAAATGACTGAAGATGAAAAGAGAACCCAAACTTGAATCGGTACAATTCCCAGTCAAGGGATCTTCCAGGTGGCACTCTTCTCCAGGACGTGTTTACGTTCATGTTCATTTCTGACAATTCCTATACTGGGAGGATCCCCGTCAACCCCTGAGCTGCTGACCTTTCTATTTTTGATTGCGAGTCTGTCACCGGGAGCCCTTTTATTGCGCTTCTTCTATTCGATTCGGAAGGGTGAGAGAGCATGGCTTATTTTTTATTTATGAAATGGTCCCTCTCGGTGCTTTTACGCTCTCGGCTCTCCTGAATCCCATTCGACAGCAGATGTGCAAATAGTGGATTTTTTGTATAAACAAAATATCCTGAGTGGTTTATCTATGTAATTTTTTATCTATTTTCACATATAAGTAGTAAAATACAATATTATTTGTCTCTAATTTTAAAAAAATTAAATTATGTAATAATTTCATGTTTTTAAGATGATTGTATTTTTGCTAATAGACCAACAGAGGAAAAGATTGATATTCAGTATAAAGAACTAATTGTGAACTACTAGTACAATTCCATTGAAAAGCGCAATCGATTTGTTGTCTATGGAGCTTTATATCATCTGGTGTCGAAGAGCGGTTGGATTTTCAATACTGGATTCTGTCTGAAGGAATATTACTGAAAATTTTACAGAAAGAGTGAGGCAAGAACTGTGTGCTAGTTAAAAGCAACATTAATTTCAGTCGATTTGAAAGAAAAATGTATTCTTTGCTATATCATTAGTGATCTGCATAATGGCGTAAGAATGCCTGTCGACTCGATATAGCGCATTTTCCTATTTATTCAATTCATTTTTTCTTTATTTAAACATTTTTGTAAATTGAATTGATTCCCTAAAATATATAATTATTAATTTTTAAAAGTGTTTTTACGGCTAAGCACATTTAAGCCCTAACTGTTATATTTAAAACTTCTATCTTAAGTCAGCTTTATCCAGAGTGCTATAAATCTCTGACTCCAAACATTCACTCATACACTTATCCTACTGCCATCCAAAGCTTTAATTATTACTTTTAAAATACTTATTTTGAAAGACCAAATGTATGCAAAAAATCCGTTTTAATTTATTAAATGTATTCATGTTCTTTAATTAGAATTTCAAATTTTTATTCCATAATTTAAACATTTACCTTAGGCTTGTGTAGCCAATAATAATAATGCAGGAGCGGGAAAATGAAATAAAAGAAAATAAAAATTTCTGGGTAATAAACTTCAATGCCCAAAATCCCAATTTAAATAATGAAAAATAGCTCCTTGAAAAAAATAAAATAATAAATAAATAAAAAGAGGATTGAGAAATAGAAATGTTATTGTGTTTTTGTTTTATGATTTTAAATAGCATTAGTTATATATAGTATTGAAAGGAAGAATAGAACGTTAACGCGGAGCCAGTACTTATACTGAGACTGTTGCTAGCATGACTCCAATATTATTATTATTAAATTAATTATGTAAGGTATTGGTTGAGATAAAAAAGTCAGTGTCACGAGCAGGATTCGAACCCACGACCTTCGGCTCAATACGCCGCTGCTCTACCACATGAGCCATCGTGGCTTCGATCCACTCGGACATTAACTTCCCATCTCAACCCAACCTTTCGAATTTTCCCTCCTTTTTGCCATTTTTCTACGTGACAATTTGACTTTTTTATCTCAACCAATACTTTACATAAAGATTAATTAATTGAAACCGTTATTTGGTCAATCGGACCACGAATTCTAATGAATTATTATTATTATTGGGCATACAAGCCTATGAAATTATGGAACAAAAATTCGAAATTCTAATTAAAGGACAGGAATAAATTTTATAATTTAAAATGAGTTTTTTTTGTATACATTTGGCCTTCCATGTTAGATATTTTAAAAGAATAAATTAAATAAACGAAAATACAAATTTCGGGGTTCAATACCCTTCAATACCCGTTCAATGCACAAAATTTTAATTTAAATAAAGATAGAGCTCCCTCAAAAATAAATAAATATGATTGAGAAAAAAAGTGTTATTGTGTTTTTATTTTATGATTATTGTTAAGTTGCATTAGTGTATTTGTAGTATTTAAATGGAAGAATAAAAGATAACACTGAGCCTATACTCTTGCTGAGATTGTTGCTAGTCTGACTCCATTATTAGTGTTATTATTGCTATTATTGGCCATACAAGACTAGGGAAAACGTTTAAATTATGAAACAAACATTCGAAATCCAATTAAACAACAAGAATAAATTTTATAATTTAAAATGAGTTGTTTACATACATTTTGCCTTCCAAATTAGGTATTTTAAAAGGATAAATTAAAGCTCTAGATTAGATTATGAGTGAATGTTTGCAGCGAGAGCTTTATAGCGCTCGGAAGGGATGTAGCTAACCTAAGTTAGAAGTGAAAAAGTTAGTGCCACGAGCGGGATTCGAACCAACGACCTTCGGCTAAATACGTCGCTGCTCTACCACTTGAGCTATCCTGACTTCGATCCACTCGGACACCAACTCCCCATCTCAACCTTTCGAATTTTCCCTCCTTTTTACCATTTTTCAATTCGACCAAAACCTAACATAAAAAGATTAATTAATTGAAAGAAGTAATTTGCTCAATAGACCACGAAATATAATGGATCTACTAAGATAGAAGGTTTAAATGTTAGAGCGTGAAATGACCTTAGCCGTTAAAACACCCTTAAAAATTAATAATAATAATAATCAGTCAGACTAGCCAAAAATCTCAGCATGAAAAATAGACTCATCGTTCTTGTTTTACTCTTCCACCCAAATACTATAAATACACTGATGCTACTTAACAATAATAATAAATAAAAAACACAGTAATACTTCTTTTTTTTATTCTTTTTTTTTGGGGGGGGGCTATCTTTCCTTATTTAAATTGCGATTTTGGGCATTATAGTTCATTACCCCACAATTTGTATTTTTCTTTTATTTCATTTTTCCGCTTCCGCAGCCTCAAACTGTCCTGAAAAAAGAAATCTTGCACGCACAACTCTCATTCAAACACTGTCAGACGAACATTCAAAGGTATAAGAATTTGGGAAACGGCCTAAATCTCATTATAAATTCCTATCAATTTAAGAAATCTGAAAAGTGCTCTCCGAAACTAACACTGGGGACCTGTAACTCCTTTAAATCACCCTAAAGGTTAAGCCTCTGCCTTAAGGGTTGCAAAGTGTCGACCACAATCGCTTTATGGTCAGGATAATACGTTCTTCAATTCGAATACATCGAGGACAATGTAGGTTGTTGCCTATTAAAAGCCAATTATGGAATAATCTGATGTGACCTATTCGCAATCTAGAGGGAATCAAAAGTTCTTTTCTTTCTTCAATTGTCCATTTATGTATAACTGACGTAATTTCTTTCATACCATCCCTATATTCATCTTGTCACCCACTTTATCATTATTTATTTTCTTATTTTGTTAGTTTGTGATTTAACAAAAGAATTCATAAAGAATAATCAATGTTTTTTTTTTAAATTATAGATAATGGTTCACATTTCAACCAGACTTTGCCCGCAGAGTTGATAATTTAAGAAGTGTACTTCTGTTTAATTCTTAAGTCCATTATATTTCGTGGTCCGATTGACCAAATAAGTTCTTTCAATTATTTAATCTTTTTATGTAAGGTATTGCTTGAAATGAAAAAATTGGTGTCACGGGCAGGATTCGAACCCACGAACGTCGGCTAAATAATTAATTCTTAAGCTTAATTGTCTGGCCAAAGTTTCATTTCAACTTTTTTCATTTAAATTTAATTTAACTTTCAATAAATTTATCATTTATCATGCTTACTTTTAAACATTTTGCAAAACTGCACGTTTATAAGTATTGTTAAAATTGTAAGCTCAAACCAGGTCAGCTTCATGGCGCGATATTTTTCTCTCATATCGCCTTCATTCTCCATTTAGGGCTATACACAAAGTAAACTACTATAATTAAATTGTATTAATAAATTGCGAGATTTATTTTAATTTTATTGTCTGTTATATCTGTGATTTCAAACAGAACATTTGTACACAACTGCCGCCCAAAAATAAACAAAAATAAAATCACAATAAACGTCCCATTCAGAAGCACCTGGGAAGATCATTCCAAGCAATTTATTTTCCTGGAATGTCCCCGGCCCGGAAAAGAGGCAGGAAACGCAAGGCCCTTTTTACAAGAAGGAGAGCCTTTTAAATTTAATTAACCGAGTTGTATCCCCTGGGTTTTCCTTCCATTATTTCTCGTCTGAAATATGTGAGAAAGTAGGTGTTTATCTGTCGAGCTAATCTATCAGAAAGTATTTATCATCAGTTCTCTAATTAAGACTACGAGCTATTTTTTTTATAAATAATTAACTTTATTTTTTGTAAACGAATTTTTAACAGAAGAGATGACAATTAAACTGTTTATATGCCGCTTGTTAATTTTGGCAACTTTGTTAATTAGTTTTAGCGTTTTAAAAGCGTCAGGACATAGTTAAGTTTCACGGTACAAAATTCACACATTTTCATAATGCAATATGCAGCAATTTACTAAAAACTAGACTTTTATATAAAAATAAAGAAATATTAGAACATAATTCAAATTAAATATGAATCCCATCATAGTTATCAATTTAGTTGAAATGGGAAAAATCCGTAGGAGAGGAATGTTCCTTGTCGGTATTACAGAGGATTTAGGACACTAAAACACCAGTAAATAAAACAACCTGGTTGCAAAATGGGAATGAACACGTATCCTTAGAGATAGGCCAATAGTCTCACAACGTGGCGGACAAAATGGTGAAAGCGTGACGTTGAAAAACAGACGAAGAGATGTTACAATTGGCAAAATGAAAGACTCTATTCGATGAAGAAAGTTATGAGACAAAATTTGCGATGGGGAGAGCCGTCCATACAAGCTTATGATTGATAGGACAATACAAATAAAAGGAAATCTGTGAAACTGAATGATGTGACCTGTTGTTATTTCTTATTTATTTACAGACCGATTGCAGCAACATTCTTTTAACTAACTTGACTCAACAGCGCATCCTTACAAGATTATCTTTATGACTTATGGCAATAAAAAATAACATAAAAACACATTTATTGAGAAATATTAACAGTACATTTTTAGTTTTTAACCAAACCTGTTTTTATTAATATGATTTTAATAGATCTTGTTCGTGGAAAGTAATAAGGTTTGTTAGATATGATTAAAAATTGTGAATATCAGGGCATTTTTCACAAACAAATTTAACAGCATTAATAAAAAAAAATATTGAGAAACAGGAATTTTTGTTTTTTACAAGGATTATAAGTTTTATGGTGTTTCAATCTCAGGGAACTGAAATATGGTCGCATGTAGTTTACACTATTCCACTGTTCACTCTCTCCCTCCTCTCTTCCTCTCTCTCACGCTCTCTCTCTCTCTCTCTCTCTCTCTCTCTCTCCCTCTCAAATCTCTCAACACGACAGAAAAGAATTGCACATCTACACGGAAAACAAATACTTTGATTGTATCTAAAATTTTCTAGCATTGCATAAATTCATTTTTTTATCTAAAATTGTCTAGCATTGTATAAATTCATTTTTTATCTAACATCTTCTAGCTTCGTATAAATTTATTTTTTATTTTTTTCACATCTTACATGTACATGTAAAATTTAAACAATGTTTATAAATCCCAGGCCCTGAAGATAATCTCAATAAAGATCGAAAGATGTGTCCGAGTGGATCGAGGTCAGGGTAGCTCAAGTGGTAGAGCAGCGGCGTATCTAGTCGAAGATCGTGGGTTCGAATCCCGCTCGTGCCATTGACTTTTTATCTCAACTAAAAACCTTAATTAAAAGATTGAAACGTTGGCACGATAAAGAAAATGTTTTTCTAAAACCTATGTCACACTAGACCGCATCTTCTGTCGCATCGTCTCTGAATAATCTTGAACTAACGGTCACTATACACCACACATTTTGACAAATATGTGATCAAAATTATAAATAAAGAAATCATGCTTAGAACTTGATTTGATTATTGACGTTGATAATTATTTCTCAATTGATTAACTCAACCAGAAATATTGGATATACATTCAACCACATTGAGAATAAATAGGAGTGTGTAAAGCCTATAATAAAACATAATTGCCTTAGTTGCTCATTTCTCTCTCTCTCACTCTCACTCTCTCTCTCTCTCTCTCTCTCTCTCTCATTCTCTCTCTCTCTCTCACTCTCTCTCTCTCTCTCCCTCCCTCTCTCTCTCTCTCTCCCTCCCTCTCTCCCTCTCTGTCTATCTATCGATCTATCAGTTTTGATATTTTGACAAATCTCTCAACACGACAGACAAGAATTGCACATCTACACGGAAAACAAATACTTTGATTGTATCTCTCTCTCTCTCTCACTCTCTCTCTCTCTCTCTCTCTCTCTCTCTCTCTCCCTTAAAAATTAAAATTAAAAAATAAGCTACTTTCTAGATATGTATAAAAACGACAGATTAAAAAGGATGAAAATTGTAAATCAATTTTAAGTAAATAAAAAATACAAAAAGGCTCTTCGTATGAATGTAAACCTATATAGGTTAAGTTTAAAAACATCTTACTTTAATTATCTACAAAATTTGTTCTTGTATGTAAATTAAAATAATTGTTTATTTGTAAAATGATACCTCAACTAAACGTTTAATTTTTTTTCTAAATAATTCTCTAAGTTGAAATTAATTTTTGTTTTGTTTTTGGTCAAGTTAAACTTATATGCACGGGTTTAATGTATTAACGATGTATAAAACAGAAATTGTTTTTGTAGGATTAAGTAGAGTACTCATTGAAATCTACTTTAGATATAAGAGTGGTCCTGGAAACCAAATCTTGAGTGATGTATAAGTAAAACAGAAATCAATCAACCTCTCTATCTATCTCATTCTATCTATCAGGTCTATCTGTCCCTCTCTTTTCCTTCTTTCTCTTTTTCTCTTTTCTCTCTGTGTCTATATTTCTTCTCTCTCTCTCTCTCTCTCTCTCTCTCTCTCTCTCTCTCTCTCTCTCTCTCTCTCTCTCTCTCTCCCTCCTTTCACCTTCCTATACACATATCCTCTTTCTTATTTTTCTCATTTGAAAGTTGCACATAACTGATATCAAGTGCAAAGCGATTGTAGCTTATCTCATTTTAAGATAAAATAAATGCGACTCGTTGAAATGTGATGATTTAAACGGCGAAGTTTACTGTTTACACTCCATATTTACAAAATGAAACAAGACAGTAACTTAGTAGCAAATACTCAGTAGTAAATAAATTGATATATTATTATTATAGTATCCGTCCTTCTTTTCTTTTAAGAAATCCTTCAGTTTCAGTAAAATTCAAAACATTCAAAACGTTTACAACAAAAAGAAACAAATGGAGCATAGATGATTTGAACGTCATCAAACTTCATGATACAAGATTTGAATTGAAGACTTATATTAAATTCACTAATTTCGTGGTCCGTTTGACCAATTAATATATTACAATTAATTAAGGTTTTTAGTTAGGATAAAAACTTATATTAAAGTAGTTTGACGGTTTGATACATAGTTATAAGTTTGAAAGTGGTTCTCTGGACGACTATGGTCGTGGCGAGTAGTCTGTCAACAATTTTTCATTCATTCTTATGTTTATTATTTTTTTGTCAATTCAAATCACTGTTTAAAAGTTGTGAAATAAGTGAAAATGCTGTTTGCTAATGATATGGGAGAAAACTTTCTGAAAAAGTTTTTTACTACATCCAGATTATAGTATATCGAGGCTAAAAAATGAAAAATTCGTTATGCCGAAAGTTTTAATTTTTTAGTGAAATGTGTAAGAACCAAATTTATCTATTAATTTCAATGTCAATTTATATATTTTTATATAATAAGTAATTAATTGTTGCCATTCTGTCTGAAACATTTCCACCACTTATTATATTAATTCAGTAATACAACCATTGATTTATGGGCTAAACAAGAAAGTTATAAGGATTTTGAAACTTCTTCATGTTATCGTGATATCGTTATGAATGTTTTAACGAATGAACATTAAAATTGGTCTTAAATCATTAAGTTTAATACAGGTAAGAACAGAAGAAAAAGTGGAATAAAGTTTTTAAAAGTTCTTTTATTTTTCAGATTTTAACTGCTTAAATGCTGTCAGTAGCAAATTAATAGAAGTAATAATAAATCAGTTAATATAATATAATATAACAATAATAATCCATTATATTTACTGGTATACTGACCAAATTACTTCTTTCAATTAATTAATATTTTTACGTAAGGTTTTGGTTGAAATGAAAAAGTTAGTGTCACGAGCGGGATTCGAACCCAAGACCTTCGTCTGGACTGGATCGAAGTCACAATAGGTCAAGCGGCGTGGGTTCGAATCCCGCTCGTGACACTAACTTTTTCATTTCAACCAAAACCTTACGTAAAAATAGTAATTAATTGTTGGTATAATGTTTGGTGAATCTATAACAGATTTCTTACATAGTAATCCCACCCTCATCATTTCTACTGTCGGTATCATACCTATTAACGTTCTCTCTGTAACTTTGATTTCAATGAACCACATTTCAATATTAATATTTTCGTTAATAAATTAAGGGACAGCTTCGTTGAGCTTTAAAAAAAAGATTGTAGTATTTATTGTAACAGAAATTTTTTTAACTTAAATTTGGATAAAACGTATCCTTTATGTACTTTCAGGCTCCTAATGACGCAATATTTACACTTTTTAATTAACTTTCCGGTCGTGACTTCTTTTAGATCAAGTTTTATTATTTATCGAAATATTTCTTGCATTCAGACTTAGAACACGCAATATTACTACTTGACTTAAATTCTGCTCTACTAGCAGCTCAAGTTTTTTTTAGCCGTGGGTTCGAATCCAGCTCGTGGCACTAATTTTTCATTTCAACCAAAACCTTACATAAAAAGATTAATTAATTGTAAGAAATAATAATAATAATGATGAATCTTTAGGTGGGGGTTAGTATGTCGATTGACTTTTGGTAAAAGATAGTTCTATTCACAAATAACCAACAAATTTGTGAGAAAAACCATCGTTTACAAAAAGTGAAGAAAAAGTTCAATTCATTGACCAGATTGGAAGAGAATAGAAATATTGGAGTTAGGAGGTAAAATAGTCGATTTCCGAAAGCACACTAAGTAAGAAAATAATAAAATTTTCCATTTAGAAGGAATAAAATGGGGAAAATTAGAAGTTATAACGTGGAAAGGGTTGGAAATTACCGGGTAAACGCGATAGGGATTTCGCCGGGGGGTGAAGTGGAGGAAATTATTGAACAATTGTTTTGCGTTCGTGTTGTTATAAGGGGTTGTCGTACGGGGGATGGGGGCAAGGGATGATGTATGGAGGAGAGCTTTTGCCGAAGCGGGTCATGTACCGGCTGTAAGTTCTCATTTAGACGAGAACCGGCAAGTAAATCCCCGCTGGGAATACATCAAAGAAATATATAAAAGGGGGTGGATGGTAGGGTCGGTGGGCGGTTCTCCGGGGGGTGGAAAGAAAAATAAGGATAAACACGTGTGGAAAATCAATAGATGTTTAGCGCTTTTGAGGGTGGGGTGAGAATTAATTTGAATGCCCGTACAAATTGGTGCAGAGAGAGGTTAGAGTTTATTGAAGAAAGGGGTGGGAATGAAAGGCGGGACGGAGCGGACCAATCGGCGAAGGACGAGGCGGGCCTCGAACCGGGTGGGGGCAGAGCAGGCAGAGCCCGCCGCTTCCAGTCATCTATACAGGTTCGCCTAGTGATGAGGTGACCTGCAAGCGGTAGGATGATGGTTTTAGAATCCCCGTTGCGGTTATACACGGGCGCGGGCATATTTCCGCCGCATTCCATTTTCCCGGCTCACAGATTTTCTTTGGGGCACTTTTCACCCGCCGCCTCCGGCTTCCTCACAGCGCCTCCGGGTCCGCCGCCGCACGTCAGGTTCCGCCCCCAGGAGCCCCACAGGAGGTTGCCCCGTCGCCCCCAATCCCCTCAGCATCTTTCAAAAGGTACGTCGTGCTCATAACAATGTTTTTGTAAATTAATTACACCTTACAACGATTCGATTCAACTGAAAAAATGAATACCACACAATTAAAAAAGACAATAATAAATTATTATAACACTAATAAAATAATCAACGCAGATTTCAACACAGATATATTTAAAAATCTGACACAACACAATTTCCAATAGAATAAAGTTTACAATTTTTGTTGAAGTCGTGAAGAGCGGTCAAGAATGTGGCAGTTTAGAAAAAACCTTTTTCATTTTTTTCCGACGTTTCGACCTTTATCCGGGTCATCTTCAGGAAATAAAGTGTGGTGCTTGTGTGAAAGTGTTGTGATTGAATTGAACAGTTTCACCAATACGGCACCACAAGAATAGCACCGCACTTTATGCCCTGATGATGACTCGGATAAAATTCGAAACGTTGACAGAAAAAATACAAAATGTGATTTTCTAAACTACGTCATTCATGACTGCTCCTCACGACTTTAACAAATTATGAAACAACAGGTCACTAAGTAACACAGCCCCCAAGAGGACCAACACAACCAACATGGGATTTTACGAACCTATCACCTACAAACGTGGACATCAAGCCACTGCCACACTCAATAATATTGCAAGAAACCAGAAGAAATTAGCAGCAGCTACAAATAAATTTTATTTTCATTTTTTAGTATGATTTTATATTGTAAAAGTACAAATGTTTTTTCATTATATTAACTTGTTCGTGATCAGATCTACTCTAGTTCATTCGTGTACAACCTACGTTGAAATTGTCAAATTTTTTTGCTTTGCCGACCAATTGGAAATATACTTATATAACAGTATTTGTATAATATAGATGTTATAAAATAAAAATCCCTTGCCACCGGGCTATAAACAGAAATGTAAATAAGAGAAACCTACCAAAAAATAAAAAGGCCGAAAAAAAACTTGCGCGACTTTTTTAATCAGCGATTAAAAAATTGGTTTGAAATTTAATTTATTTATTATTTAAATAAATAACCCCTTTCAATATCCATTAAATAAGTATGTTTGCAAAAAAAAAATTAAGGAAAAAATGCCGCGGTTAGATAAGCTCATAAAACATGCAAAAATAAATTTCCAGCACAATTTTTCATTAATGAAATATAACAACAGTCCACTGTATGTAATGTTTAACTATTTCCGGATTTGGTCAAACAATTATTTCTTATTTAAAAAATATCTTCAAAACATGTCAATCTTATAACTTAACTTTCATATAGAACTTATTCCTAGCAGATTAATTGGATATAAATATTACGAAGGAACACTCCTATTTTCTTGTTTATTTTAAACTATATGTATTTTCACCCTATATTTAATACATACTTATTTTAATATAATGTCATAAACAAAACTTATAAAAACACAGCGGAAAAAAATCAAGGGAAATTGTCGCAGTTAGATAACAAGCTCATAAAACATACAAACATAAATTTCTAAAACACCGTGAATTAAAAATGAACCCAATTTGTTATTTATGAAATATGACAACAGTTCACTATACATAATGTTTAACTACTGCCGGATTTAATTAGGCAATTATTTCTGATTTAAAAATATACTTTAAGAAAGTCAAACTTGTAACTTAACTTTCACATACAAATTATTCATAAGATAAATTGGTTACAAATATTACAAACGATTTATGAATACAAATATATTTTTTTAATAGACTCAAAGAAAAAATCGAACACACCTCACTTTATTATTTATTTTAAACTTCATGTATGTAGTTTTATTTTTACATTAATTACAACAGACTTATTTTAATGTAAACCAAATTAACATAGATATGAAATTTATGAGATTTAATAAAAATATTTAATTATAATGGTTTGACAGAAAATTCACTAAAATACCGGAAAATTATTTAGTGATAGATTAAAATTTAACTAAAAATTTATTATATCACTAAATTGTTTTCCGGTGTTTTTAGTGGATTTTCTTTCAAAACATCACAATTAAATATTTTTTAATTAAAACTTGAATTTCTAATCTGGTTTTAGTTTATGTTAAAATAAATGTGTTGTAGTTAATATAACGATAAAAACAGATATAGTTTGAAATAACAATGCAAGTGCCCAGATTTTTATTTTTATTATCTATTTATTTTGTCTTTGAGTGTATCCTGACTCAGTTGACTAAAGACTATTTATTTATGACGCTTTGAAAGGGAAATTGATCAAAACACCGGAAAATCATTTAGTGATATTTTAAAATTTAACTTATACTATCACTAAATGATTTTCTGGTGTTTTTGGCGAATTTTTCAAGGTTTTTCTGATCTCGACCAAATGTAATACCCCAAAACCATAATAATTAAATAAATTTTATTAAAACTCATAAAATTTTGAACTCGTTTAATTTTGTTTACGTTAAAATAAGTTTTTTTTGTCTTTGAGTATATGTTTATTTATTTTACAACTCGAGTAATAACTAATGTATATTACAACGTTTACTTACGAAGATTTAATGAAGAAGTTTAACTTTTTATTATTCTATTTTTCCGGAAAATACACATTGTTTAGTAACTTGTTTTTCATCAAGTTCATTCAGGTCTAAATTGCATTTTAAATGTTTTATTTTGTAGGCCGTACAATCTAGTTTGGTTTGCCTCCACACAAAATTGTACAGAAGCAGAATGATTTTAACGAGTTCGATAGGTCACAACTAGAGCCCGGGTTTGACGCAATTACATTTTGTTTATACATAATATAAAACACTTAACCATGGTGATCAGTCATTTATCAGAATCACACCTTCGCGGAAAAATAAATCAAATTTCATTCATCATATTTGTGCATATTTGAAGAATATTGCATAAAATTGTATATTTGAGGAATATCGGAAGATTCTAGAAGAATCTAAAATTCTTTTAAAATAATCGGCCTCTTATTTGAGGCCCCCTCATTTTCAATGCTTATGGGTGCAGTTTTAGCTTTTCTGAAAGATTAATTTTTCTGAAATAGTCGGATTGCCGAAAAGCAAAGGAAATCCATTTGAGTACACACAAATAACCAGCCAGTCCTCACTCGTATATCCAACTTAGTAAACCTAAATTTTTAATGGAAACAATTAAGTTGTTATGAAAGGAATCGACCATCCATTATTTTAAGTTACTACAAGTGTGCCCGTTGGAAAGTTTTTATTAAGACAAACGCTATACATTTACAGAAATTACCTTGAAATGTTTATCATTGTTAATGTTAACTCAGATCATGAACGTAATTATTTATTTTGTACAATATTTTAAATTATATGTATTTTGTGTGTGCAATTTTTCTTTTATTTACTTTTTAAAAATGAATATATACTAGCCAAAAAAATATACATTAGGAAAAAAAATTATTACTCTTATATTTCTTTCTTCATATTTTAATATTTTTAGTGCCAATTATATAGTTTTCATTGCATATAAATTCTGGCTCTAATAATAACTTTTGGAGAACAAAAATACCATTTCAAAACATTTATTAATTTGAATAATAAAAACTAATGGGATTCAGAATATATTAAATTTAATACAAATGAAAATTTTATATAATTATCAAGCCGAAATGGTATAAATTAACATTACAACAAATTAAACAAACAAATAAATAATAAATCGTTGTTAGATATTATCACACATCCTTTCTGAAATAAGATTGTGTATAATGCTAATAATACGAAAAAACCCATATCACCAAGAACATTGGCAATTATTTTAAAATTGATTTTTTTGAAACTCCTTCTGCTGGCCTATCATTAGCGAAAGTGGGGTTTCAAAATTTTAAAGCATTCTTAAGTGGATAATAACTTAATATTTGGTTGAATAACGAAAGCAATTATATTTTAAACGGTGAAAAATCTGATTTGCCATCTTTCACCCTGTAATTATGGAATATTGAAAGTAAATTAATGAATAATATATCAGAAAGACTTTGGGGGGCACACTAGTTTGTGTCGATAGGAATAAGGAATGCGGCTTATCACTCAATGGATATAAACATGCTATTTATAAAAATTTGCATATTCCAAGGCTTGTGTGAGAGTTAAACAGAACAATCATGCATGTTGCAAATTAAAAAATCAACCGTGTGTCTCGGGTCAACACTTTTAATTTAAAATAATCGTTTATGGAAATTTAAAAAATTGAAACTGCTTCATATTTTTTTCCTTTTTATTATTTTGTGATTGCTTTCCCCTAGCGGATAAATCTAGTTGACAGAATAAATCATATTAGTCCACTTTTCCTTTTCAATCTGCCACTTTACATTCACCTATCGAACTTTTCCCTCATTTTATGCATAAACATGTTCTTAAATTATTTTATTTCCTACACACATAGCAAATGTGATCAGAAAACATTTTTTTATACGGTCACAGCACAACACCCGGAGAAACATGAGAAGCCAGCCAGTACTGGCCTCACTGAGGGATTAAGAAACGAGGAGGTCTCGAGGCTATCGCCGATTAAGGTGACGTGGCCACTGTTTTTTCACCGTTCACTGTGTACATTTTTCTTCATTCATTCTTGTCTCTACTGTCTGCAGCAGTATTCGATAAGCTCGAGGTGTTCTTGGATATTGGAAGTAGCATGGAGAGTATTCGAGGTAAAGGAGGAAATTTCGGTATCGTCCGAGTAAGTAGTGATGGGACTTAGAATGTTCCCTTGTGGGACGCCGGGTTGTATCTGTCTGATTCATTATTCTCTGAAGCAGCGGTCGGATAGATAGGATTTGAGGCTAAAATGATTAGGAGTGAATAGGAAGCGATTTAGTTTATAGTAGTTTGCCTATAGTAACTATGCAGTTCTTTGAATTCTTTGTTACAATTTTTTGAAATACACGTCCCTTAATTGAATTACCAGTTGATTCGTAATGGAATTCATTATTCTATGAATAATTTAAAACTTCTTCTTTACGCTAACTGAAACTACTTTTTATATTTATTATACACTTCAAAAAAATGTTGATATTTTTAGTAAATACAAAGCTATTAAAAATGTTAGTTCGAACTTTGCACAAATATAGATATTTTTTTAATGGGCATAAAACAACGATTGACATGATTTATATCTTTTTCACTTTTTAAATGACGTCATTTATATATAGCATCGCTATAAAATAAAATAAGCCATTAGTAATACGTCGGTTTAAAATGTTGTGTAGAACAAGAAAATGTAGAATCAGTAATAACTGTGGTTTGAAATAATTTCCACGGAACAAAATTTAAATTTGTAATGACATTTTTCCGTAAAGTTTTTTAGTAGAAGTAAAGGTTCTATAAAATTGTTTAAATATATCCTTTCATTCACCTTTTGTACACAAATTGGTTTTATATAATTGTATTTTTCAACATAGAGTTGAAAAACAAATATTTTCGCGATAATTTATTATTATTACTTTTTAAGGGCGTTTTATCGGCTAAGGTCATTTCACGCCCTAACATTTAAACCTTCCATCTTAGTTAATCTTTTTATGTAAGGTTTTGGTTGAAATGAAAAAGTTAGTGTCACGAACATTTCATTTCAACCAAAAACTTACATAAAAAGATTAATTAATTGAAAGAAGTAACTTGGTCAATAGACCACTAAATATAATGGCTTCTATCTTAAGTTAGTTATATCCTGAGTGCTATAAAGCTCTGACTCCAAACATACACTCATAAACTAATCTATCCTAAAATTCTTAATTTTGAATATAGTTTTGTTATTGTTAAAACTGTAAGTAGATTGTTTAAAAAAATAAATGAAGTCAAATTTGAATAATCAAAGTTTTAAAAAAAATTGAATTAAAGAATGGTAAACCATTTAAGAAAACATAAATTTTACAACCAATAAATTTTGTAAATGGTTTTAAAGTTAATTATATTTAAAGGTTGTTTTTAACTAATTTGATTATATTCAAAAAATAAAACCAACATTCATTATTTTTAGTTGATATATGTACGATATGTACATATCGATTTCAAGATCTTATATCAGCTTGTTTCTTTGTACAGTACTTCATGATTAGTACTTGACTTTTATCATGTACTACAATTTTTATAGTCATTAATTTTCATAATTGAATTAGACTTTTGTTTAGTCAAGGGTGTAATTTTTATATTATGAGTGTTAATTTTTTTAAATTGCATTGATTACGGATAGTTTCTATATTTAAACAATGCGATGTGATGGAAAAATTTGTTTTATGGTGGCCGAGATCCGGGCCAGGTTTATAACAACAAACATAAATTCAATATAAAAATTAGTGTTTTTGTTATTTCTTTATTCAAGCGAATTCAATAAAATTAAATCAAATAAAAACGAAGTTAAGCACAGAAAGTTTTATCGTATATCAAATAAATATTTTCACTTCCCACTCAGTCCTAATCCCTTTTCTAAACGTAGAAATATATTTTAGAAGTAGTTCTAGAACAATCATTTGGCTGAAATGACTTATGTACAAAGTTTTCGATAAAATCCGGAGTCCATCATCAGTTACTGGACAGAACAGACAAACCGAGGTCTGACTCCGGACTGCCAACACCGAGGGTGGGTGATTCTCGAAGCCTGTCGGCAATTTATTGTAAATTACAAAATGCTAGAGTTGCCGGTGGACTACTAGAAGTGATAGGCTCAACTCTGTAACCACGTGTAGTTTGATAAACAGGATGGGTCTAAGAATGTTCCCTTGTGGGACGCTGGCTTGTATCCGTCTGACTACCGAGAAATCGTTACCGCATCTCGTTCTGAAGCATCGGCGGTGAGGTAGTATTTGAGGATGTAGTGAAAACGAGTGGCTAGGAAGCGTTTAAGTTTATAAAGCATGCACGGATCCCAGACCCCATAAATAGTAAATTTTTCCGTCACATCACAATGTTTAATATTGAAACCGTCTGTAAGCGTTGTAAAATGCAAAAAGCTAGAGTCGCCGGTGGACTTAGAGAGTGATAGATTCAACTCCGTATGTACATGCGTGTGCTTTCACCTTATACGTACAAATCAATAATCATTTACGGATTGCTACGCTGATAAATTTGTTATTAATGGGTTTTTAATTTACTGCACTTTCAGTTGTTATGGAATATCAGGGAAATTAATATTCATACATTGAAAAAGTTGAAATTCAAATTCTGCTAGGCAGTTCAGTTCTGTTATCCCTTTGTGTTTCAATTAATTTTAATTGCTTAAATAAAATTCGATCAGGGTGGTTTCATCGACCATTGAAAAGGTGAGTTGTATTAACATGAAATTAAAACTAGACTAATTTATAAAATTAATAATCCACCCCTGCCGGGGGGGAAATTAATCGTGAATAATTGTACGTTTAGACACTAATGACTACTCGCCAGGGACGTGGGCGTCGTAGAAATTATGGCTCCGATTCGTCGAGAAAGAAAAATGCATAAATAAATTGTAAACAACGGCCGTTTAATTATTTATTTCCGAAGAGTGTCGGCGTTATACCGTCAGCTCAAGGCTCTGTTATTAACCCAGGGGAATTGACGTAATCAATTATGATAGCCTAGGCATCTAAATGATTCTAATAATGTATAAGTTATGAGGGATCGAACCCGCAAATTACAACCTTTTCATTAACATCCCCCACTCACCGGGACAAATGTGCCGTTTCCGTTAGGTCTCGTCCTTATTCGAGATGAAAGCAGAACTTGGTCATCTCTGGCATTTAGAAACGCTTTCGGACGTCAGGTTAAGGCCGTTCTCCTTAAGCTAATGCAAAGAAATGCAAGCAAAAACAAGATGTCAAGGTAAATACACAACTACATAAATAATAGATTTGGCAAGCGCCATTAAAATCAACCAAATATTCCCACTGGGAAAATTCCCAAAAGTTATGTTAACATTACTTTAATATAAAAGTTATGCTAACTTCAATAAATAAATTAACCTGTTATCATTAAGTTTTGAATAGCACCTAAGTGATAATATGTTTTTTCTTTTTTTACGAGGGTTCGCTATAACAAAAGTTATATAAACAAATGGTGCCGGTATTTTTGTAAAAAAGCCCATTTGTAAGTATGTCGGGTTCGAATTCAGGGCCACTGGATTCGAACCCGGGATCTTTACCTTAAGTGATGAGCGCCATGTCAACTCCTAAACCGTTGCGGCCACCGACGCCCCCAATAAAATATATTGTTAATTGTTTTTCTATTAATTAATTTTCGCCGTTTCTGCAAAACACGCGTATAAAAAATACAAGAAAACCTAGTTAGTCATTTGACATTACTGTCAACACGACATGCAAGAATGGCACATATACGCAGAAAACAAACACTTTGAGCCCTGAAGATGATCTCAATAAAGATCGAAACGTTGGCACGATAAAGAAAATTTTTTTCTGAAACCTACGTCACACCAGACCGCATCTCACGATTTCCGAATAATCATTTGACATTACATTTTTTTTTACTTGTTGAAATACGGAAATTTGCTGAAAGGCGGAAACGTTATTTTTCTTTCTTTCTCTGATGTCTTGTCCCTTCTGCTGTATTGGTTATCTCCAAGTGGTGTCATTCGCCTTCTCGAGGTCAAATAGCACGGCCAGAGCATACTTCGACCAGGCAGGCATGATCTACTTCGGAATCATGCCTGCTACTGTCCGTAAACTCCCATCTTCCGAGGTACCGGTTCAAACATTCACGGTGGACTCGAGGAGCTTACTAAGGCAGGTTGTTGGGGAAATCGACCTACAGCTCGTAGCCAGAATCAAGTCCCTGCCATCCTAAATGGCCTCTCAGCGGCCAAACTTGTAGTAGCCGTATTGACCAAGGTTCGAAATGGTGGTGGGGAACACGGGCTTTGGGCGCTGTCTCACTAAACGCAGGCCAACTTAGAGACTTAGCGGAGTAGATAAGTGATGTGTCTATACCTTAAACCTATTTCTGCCCATTTTTTCTTCACGTATTCTTTCCATCACAGTTTGGCATCTAAGGTCATTCACAGATATTTAGCTGTATCGCTGTATAGTATAATAGTTCCATCGATTGTGAGAGAGCGAACATGGTCCACTTTTGTATTTGTAAAGTTTATATGAACTGATTTACGCTGATTTTGGTTGAATGATTGATGTTCGGTACTATTGATATCACCGCTGTATCATCTGCAAACCTTGTAACTTTTACTCCATCTATTTGCCGGAAATATAAAACTGCTTAAAACACCAATGTAAAGTATAACGATAAACGAGATAAGCATATTAATAAATATAGACAAGTAAAGTATTTCCTATCAACTTTATGTCCAACTACCCATTGGGTATCGAGAAGGCGTACTCTAACTACTTTCCAATACATTTTTTTATACCGTTTTCAATAAATAAGTGATGAACTATGCCGGGATTCGAACCGCAAGTCAGCCATCGCGGTATTATGTATATTAAACACAGAAATATTATAATAATTATTCATTAATATTAATTATTCTTATTATCCCAGTTACTGATGTTAAGGTCTGGAATATTAAACAACTTAAACATCATAATGTTTTGATGCAATAATTTTGGTATTACTTATTTACTCTGATTATTTCACTTCCTGCTGACGAATCAAAGCCGTAAATGTTTTTTTTTTTTGTATAATTATGATTTTATTTCTACTATTCATCAAAGCACCATTACAATAATATATTTTGGAACAAAATTAAATTTGAAAGAACTGTAATATTACATCTGCAATAGTTTTCAAAACGTTCCGGATAAACATTGTCATTTAGTTCCTTCATTTTTCCTTTTCATTCAAGAGTCTATAAATAGTTTAATTTCTAAATAACTATGAAGTATATTGTGTATATAAATAAATGCAAATATCTTTACAAATAGCTAATCAGGAATTATCGATTGGTGTGGCCCTCGGAGAAACTGACCCTTAGAAGAAGGAACATCACCCGATTTAGGATAAGATTGTTTCATCCGAGTTGACACACGAACTTTTGGGCCAAAGTATATGTGTCCGACATGTAGAGAAAGGTTGCTCGATGTATCTAACCTAGTTGAAGTGTGCAATTCCTTGGCTCCGTGTAGAGTGCGCGAAGGAATGCCACCCGAAATGAGAATTGCTCTTGAGCACGGCTGTGAGTATTTGGATATCCTGCCCCGATTCGTGTAGGAAACAAAGTTGTTTTATTGTATATAGTATTGATAATTTTGCGTCCCCTAGTCTGAGGGCAATGGCGAAATATTGCGCACCTAATTAGGTTAGTTAGATAATAAGTGTACAGGGCGAAGGAAAAATATCGAGTCATCTCAATGAATGAATGGTACGTAAATAGGATATAGCGGGCAATCCGCCGTTTTAGAAGGTGCCCGATGGAGGAAAACTTGTTGTTCTGAAGAAAACAGGAAATATAGGAAAAAATTGTGCTTAATATGACTTGTTACATCCCAATTAGGGAGGTAGAGAACAAGGTCCAAACTGTCTGTGGCCGGAGCAAGACACCGTCGGTGCCGGTAATGGTCACAGACAGCAGGAGTGTGGATGAAGCGTCGATTGTGGCCGAGCTGCCGTAACCAGTTCTGCGGTGTAAACCGTTCACTTGCAGACGCTCAAACGAGAGGCGGAATGTACTGCAATTAACTTCAGCAGCGACGGTGTCTGTGGCCGGAGCAAGACACCGTCGGTGTCGGTAATGGTCACTGATAGCATGGATGAAGCGTCGATTGTGGCCGAGCTGCCGTAACCAGTTCTGCGGTGTAAACCGTTCACTTGCAGACGCTCAAACGAGAGGCGGAATGTACTGCAATTAACTTCAGCAGCGACATCGGAGAGGCGTAATACATGCGGTGAGTGAGTTGGAGTCAGCGCTAGCTCGTGCCCGGAATTCTATTCCAAGGTGTAGATGGTATCCCATATAAGATTCGTCGTTCCTTGACAAGGGTGTGAATAGACGCTTGTTGTTTTTATTTATGGAATACGGGCTCCACAATCTTGATCGGTGGCGAGAGGCCTTTCCTTATGGCCTCATGACAGGCCAATGTATCGGCCCCGAAGACGGGCACCATGCCAAGCAGCCCATAAGTTCCGGGGGCTCCATACACTGGGCCAACATTGGTCGGACATTGTTTATTTCCTACCAATTTGTGTCAATAAAATGTAAATAGCAATTTTATACCCGAACCAACACAAAGCTGAAACAACGATTTCCGACACCTCGATATGGCGGCGGAAAGTAAGCGACAATAACCATTGAGGTCGTGCTTACCCAATCCTGGGCCAAGGGTTAGACCATCTGGCTCCAACCTTACTAAACAAAATAATATATTATACAAACAATTCCTGAAGCCTATATGGACATATCGTATTCATCCTTGGGTTTGTACCAAACATGGCCCGTAGATCCCAGATGTCAGGGTGGAAATACAAAGATTTGCCGCCAAACCTATCTCGCCTCAGCCAGCACGGGGATGGAAGCGACCAAACTCGTAACATGTTCGAAACACCGTGAGAAGGTTAAAAAGAACAAAGCCTTATGACCTAGTGTAGTTACAAATTTTGGGAATAGTGAGGAGTGTATCAATGGGTTTATGAGAATTTATTCTATATGTATCATTGTAAAATTGATGGTTGGTCCAATAAGACCATTTTTAATGAATAAGTTAAATTGAAAAAAATATTTCCGGTGAATAGCAAACGTAAAGAAACGGCATCAAAAGAGATTACATAACCCGTCAACCGAACAGGTCAGTGCCACAAAACAATTTGGCATTTTAGATAAACACTCTCCGTTATCATATGCACATTGATTAAAAAAATCGTCTGTATAATTCAACGGTACAAAAGAGAGGGAGTGGGAGAGAGAGAGAAAGAATAAACAGGTTTCCACCCTGATAAAATAAATAACGAAAGGGTTCTTAAGAGACAACTCTTCACATGTTAATAAGCGGTCGACAGAAGAAAACAATGGATCCCGAACGCAATAACAACATAATATCATGACTTATTCATCTATCAACGTTTGGAAACAAAGTGTATCGCGGATCAAGATCGGAATCGGAATAATTAAATGGTGGGGGCCGTGTTTAGAGTCATTACGCCCGTTGAATAATTATAAACAGCTTTAGACAACTCAATTAAACGCTAATACAGAGGTAATGAATTAAACAGGGGCAGGGGTGCACGCAATCGACCGACTGTGCTCATTCATATCAAATAGCCGTCTGTATAACTTACTGTTTTCTTTGGTTGTTCGCCCTCGATTATTATAAAGATTTCGAATTTGTTGGACTGTCTATGCTCAATTTGAAACACCGAATACATAAATATTTTTTTGTTAAAGGCACTGGATCGACCGAGAAACGCTCGCGTATCAAGAGTACTGTCGTTAGGTGGCCCTCGGAGGACCTGATTCGTAGAAGAAGGGTCATTCTTCCCAGGCCATGGGAGAATGACACACCGACACATATTACTTTTGAGCCAAAGTCCACGCATATGTTGGGCATGTAGAGAAAGATGTGCCCCACCTAATCGAAGGTTCCAATTCCTTAGTGCCATATAGGGAGCTAGTAGCAATGGCACCCGATAAGAGAATTGTGCTTGAGCACGGAAACGAGTGTCTGGCTCCCTCTGATCCTATTCTTGGAGGAACTAAGGCTGTTTTATTGTATATAGTAATGATAATGTTGTATACCCTAGTGTGTGTTGAGAGTGAATGTATTTATTAGGGTGAATGTGTGAGGTCCATGGCGGTAGTACCCTATCAACTTGCCCCAATTAGGTTGTTTATATAATGACTTCACGCCACGAATTCACGAGCCGAAGGTCGTGGGTTCGAATCCCGCTCACACTGAAATTTTTATCTCTACCAAGAACTTACATAGAAAGAATAATTAATTGAAAGATGTAACTTGGTCAATTGACCACTAAAACGTAAAATGGAGTAATTCACATTGTACTGTAGCAAGGCCTTTATCTATAATTGCCCAAATATTGACCGTTTGTAGGTCATGGTTTCACTAGCGAATTGTTGAAAATTCTCAAACCGTTTAATGTTACTGGTCCGCATATTCTCGCTGTATTTCTACGTCCTTGCGCTTCGACGATTCTTCACCTTCAGTGCGCGAGTTGACTCTTATGACTTAATTTATTTATAAAAACGACGCTTTTACACGTTTGAACATTAAGATATGATTTCTGTCAACAATATAGTTTCTTGTTTACAGTTCTCATTTATGCTTGACCACCGTGTTATACGGTGTGTTGGTTGGATAATTCTAGCAATTACACAAATATAAACATGTCATTTAGGACAAGTATAAATTTATGTTGTAATATTATTTTTTTAAAATATTATTATGAACATTTGATCAATAAATATTTAATATATATTTTTTTTTTAAATTGAAAAATCCCTAACAATTCTAACGCATTAAAATTAGGTTCACTTATCCCAAACGTTTTGGATACTGTTAAATTTATTTATCTTGACAATTTTTATGATTTTTATTTACCAGATTTTGTTATTAACTATTATTTACATTCGCCAAGATTGTCATGCTCCAAATCAAGCGAGTAATTTGTACCACATCACTAACGCGCGTCCTTGCGTTGCCGTGGTGTAAATTGATCCTTTTAGCATTTTGCTTGTAATTACTACGTGGAATTGGAACAGTATTGAGTAGGATAGACCGTTTCTTGTGCAAGAAGAAATAATAATCAGTGTGTTTTTCTTCAGTCTAGTATGAACCATTTTGGGTTCACCCTTCCTTGGTTAAGTTCAGCCTTTCCTTAATTAAGTTATTAAATAATTTAATCTATATCTTTTTAAGAAAAGCCGCGCTTAAAAAAATCGAAATTTCCATTATTTTAAAGAAAATTACATCTTCCCCAAATATCATGTTGTTTTGCCTTTGATATACGGTTTAACTTCGTTGGTTCTAATAGAAAGAAGATAATGTAATCCGGTATAACTTTGAACAATATTAAATATTTATGCCCCCCTAAAAATCCACATGTGAATGCTAACACATCTAAACATTGATTTAGTGAGAAAAATCCCCCCCACTTTATAATAGTGGTTTTTTTGTTCGTCAAATTTTTTATATGATTGCGGTTATAATAAATAAAACGTTTAGAAAGTGGGATAATTCTTTTTTTATTGCATTTTTAAATAACTACTAATAACGAATGAATTTTACCGCAAAGCCGGATCAAGCGTCTGGTCTTTCTGTCGAAACTGGTTCCTGCACGAATCGTAATTTAGTATAAAGTGGCTAGCCCCTCCGATTTTTATTAACGTAATAAAATAATTGTTTTCACGTTTCGATTTCGATTAATTATGAGACTAAAGTGGTTAAAATATGGCAATTACACATTTGTTTGGGTATCCTACCGATAAATTGGAACAACCCGGAAAAGACCATTGTCATGAGGTCAAAAACGTTTTGAATAAATGAAATGTTCTCTAAGAAAAAAACTGTTGAAAATTCTACACTTCATACAATTTAATTTTTTTTACTTCGTTTACTTTTATCTATACAACTGTACATGTACTTTACACAACCAGCAGATTGGATTTCAATTTACGTTGTAGCATTACGGGAGTTATAGAGAAAGCTACCCACCCATTGGCAGCTGCTCTGGATTAATAAAATAATATTAATCATTTAAGAGGTATTTTATCCATATTGGTTTCAGACGTTTATTATAGAAATGGACAAATCGTATTTGTGTGTTCGTGAGATTTTGTAATTTACTATGAAAACGTATGTAATATGATTTGATGGATGAAAAAACTGTTTGCAAGTGAAGATCTCTGTGAAATGTGTTATTGTTTGTTTGGTAATCCATTTACGTTTTAGTGGTCAACTGACCAAGTTACTTCTTTCAATTAATTATTGAAAATGGCAAAAAATAGGGAAAATTCGAGCTTTGTAGGTTCGGTCCGAGAGGATCGAAGTCACGATAGCTCAAGTGGTTAGAGCAGCGGCGTATAAGCCGAAAGTCGTGGGTTCGAATCCCGCTCGTGACACTGACTTTTTTCTCTCAACCAAGGCCTTACATAAAAAGAATATTTAATGGTAATTTTGATTGTCAGTTGAGTAGGTACAATAATAAAGCATTTTAAATCGTTTTTTGAGTGTCTGTTTTTTTTAATCGTGTGTGTGTGTGGATTCCAAGTTAGTCGTTTATCACATGTAAGTCCTAAATAGTTAACTTTGTCCGATTGAGGAACAGGTTCATTGTATAAGTATCACGACGGAGTGTAAAGGTGATAAGTTGTGATTTTAGGGGTTAAACTTTATTTTCCAAAGATTGCTCTATTTTTCAATTGGTGATATGCGGTTTTATAATATAAATGAAGCATGTGTAGAAAAGGGATGACTTGTTATTATTGGGTGTCATCTGCGTATGTGGCGGTAAGTGCCTTCTCATTTGAGGGCATATCAGAAGTAAAAATTGTGTACAACAGCGGACCGAGTATTGACCCTTGTGACACACCTGCAAGCACTTCTTCCATCTCAGATGTCTCCAATCCCTGGTTCACGGAGAAAAATCTCTCCTTAAGGTATGATTAGGTATAATCAGATAATAGGCCTGGGTTAAAAATAACTTTAATTTCTATAATAATCCCTCATGCCATACTTGGTCGAAGGCCTGAGAAACATCTAGAAACACTCCAGTCGCGTAAAGTTTCTGTTCGAGACATGAAGTAATGAAATCTGTAACTCTGTGAAGTTGATGAGTAGTGGATATCAATTCGAAAGCCGAACTGATGATCTGATAAGATGTTGTTTGAAGTAGCAGTAGAGGTAATTCTTTTGTAAATTGATTTTTCGAATAACGTATGTGGTGTTTAGTGACCGTTAGTTAATTACTTCGGAGATCGTGAGATGCGGTCTGGTGTGACGTAGGTTTAAAAAAAAACATTTTCTTTATTTTGCCAACGCTTCGATCTTTATTGAGATCACCTTCAGGGATCAAAGTGTTTGTTTTCCATGTAGATGTGTCATTATTGTCTGTCATGTTGAAAGTACCCGATTGTCGAATAACTATATTATATTAGACAATAAAGAAAGAGAAGTATGTATGTAATTGTAATGTAATGTAAGTATGTAGAGCCCTACTTTAACATGATAATTGGGATTTAATATATCATTAATAATTAATGATAGTTTAAGCTGGATATATATAAGTTTAACTGATCACATATATGTACATATATACACACATACACAGAGTGGAGCTTATCGTTTCTCGCAGGTCACCGGCAATTCCAGCTTTTGAAATTTACAGAAAATTACCAGCAGACCTGAAGAATCGGTTGGTAGTCCGGGGGCAGTTCTCGGTTGTATCCGTCCAGGCCCCAAAATTGGGCTATTAAAATTACATTGAAAATTAATTAAAAAATCTATGAGCCATGAAACGACAAAGTCAGTTGAATAGTTTGTACGAATAAGATCATTAAAAAATATAATTTTTAAAGTTTACCTTTTTCTAGTAACAGTAATCTTTGTATTTTGAAATAATTTGAAATATATGTACTTGTTCTTTTAATCCAACACTACTTTATAAATATGAGCTTCAGTAAATATTATTCCCGTGGAATTAATCCTTTACCAAGCCAGGCTCTGAGTGTAAATCTATCCAGGGACTAGTCTCACCAATTTATCAACCCGTGTATTTCCGCGCTGTCACCGAGTGTAAACATACATAATGGCCAGTTTGTATACAGGATCTGTCTTGCAATCCCCGCTTATTAATCCGCCTGTCGTAACTTGAGTTTATTATTTTTCTTTTCAACTTCTATTTTGGCTCTGTGTATATATAACAAAATGTACATAAATAGTTGGAAAAAAACATACATGAACGCAGAGGTAATAAATCGAACATTGGCATCGAATTATCGTCAATCAAAATGTGTCCTTATAATTTTTTCGTTTTAAAAGAAAATTTACAAAATATCATTTACATTTTCTTCTCCACAAGTTCATTTATATACATATCGGTTTGAAAATCTCCAAGTGGTAGAATTAAAATGTTATGTATAAACAATTATCAAAAATTGAACTGTCTTCGATGAAAAGATTAAAATTAATTCCTGAAAATTCAGATATTCATCTGGTAAAATGATATGTAAATGTGCGTTCCGCTCTGTTAATCCATGAAATTCGATGTACCCTTTCTGCCTAACTAAAAAGGTTTTTTTAAAAACTGCCTTTTTAAAATTTCCAGTAGGAGAAAAAAGATCTTTTCTACTATACATGTATATTGGAAGCTATGTTATATACGTGGTTTAATATAAAAAAATATTAATATCATTTATATACGAAAATACATAGTACAACGTGCGTGTATGTTTCTTTTCTTCCTGACACACTATGGCCAGCACTGCACCGTAGGAGAATGATTTAGGTTGGTAAACCAGCCAACGATGGCATTCAATGATGGTCGTCAGTTCTCGAGGCCATCGTCATTGAAAGCTACACGGCGGACTGTCAGGATGAGAAAGCGTAGATAAGACTTAAGCAGTAGGGTTAAGTTGGATCTAAGCGTTGGTTTGGAGCTTTAGGAAACTTGAAAGGATTAGTTATTGACAAAAGGATCCTTAGTGTGGATGTGAGCAGGCCGTTCGATGGAATATTATACAGTACCTGGAGTTCAGGTGTGTGAATGTATGTTTTGGTGTGAACGTAAGGAGTGGTCATATTATGTACCCCGATGGCACCCTAACTATTTTTAACTATATACAGTAATTTATGTGTGAGGACGAATGCGTGTACATATAAGCGAGATTGATTATTTATGTATAAGAGTGCGTGTGATGCAATTAGCTATTAATGCGAGTAAATGAATGAATGAAATGAATTGTTGGTATGTGCTTATGTAAGAAAGGCGTAGTTTGTGTCCCAGGTAATTAAAACGATAAAATGAGAATTTATTACAAAGAATTGTAAGAGCTTAAAAATGCTTAAAAAGTATTGTTGAGGTCGTTGCGGATAACGAGGTTAGTAACGTAGTATGGATTTTTGACGATTTTTCTGAGAACTTTAGATTGGAATGATTGGAGGCGCTGGATGTTGGTTGGTTTGGCAATTAAAAGAAACTAACCAATGAGCCAACCAGCACTGAGTATCACCGATAATAAGGCATGTTGAAATTGTTGTGGATTGTGGGGTTGGTGACTTACTAAGAACTTTGACAAGTTCTGATTCAAACCATCGGATCCCTTGGATAATGAATGGCACGGAGAAACCTTTATATGTTCAAAGTGGTCGCCGTAAGGTCTAGTATAGAGTTGTCGTGTATTGGCGGTCAAAACAGATTTCAGAGCTAACGGTCTTCAGGGACATCACTGCTGTCTATTTATCTGACTTGAGTTGAAGTCGGTACTTGTTGTTTATGTGAGTTTTCCTCTTCGTTCTAGTCCTCCATTTTTTTTCCAGTCTTTGATATACTAAAAGTGTTCTTGTACGATGGAGTTTATTTGGATAGTCATGGTTTTGGTATGTGTAGGAAAGTCAGCAGTGTAAATTGTATACGGGAGACCAAAATGTTCCCTTTTGAAACGCCTGCTTGTATCCGTGTGAAATTTAAGAATTCGTTGCTGCACTGTGAAGCATAGTTCAGATAAATACGATTCAAGGATCAGGTAAATAGGGTAGTTTAAGTTTTGGAACTACACAAAAGTTTCGAAAGATATGCGTCTAACGGAATCTGATTATATTTTATTTCCTACTTGAGGAATAATCTAGTTCTTGGTATGGTCCGAATGAAAAAACACATTTATTTTTTATCTGCCAAGTTTTCGAACGATTTTAAGGTGATCATCATGGCGAAACAATATGAAACAACTCAAATTGACATAATTAAGTTTTTAGTAGAAAGTTTGCTTTGACCGACTCAATCCCAGTTGCGATGGACTGTAACAGTGTCGAAAACTTTGTAAATAACAATGAATTTAGTTTTTAATTACGACTATACCGAGATCCAGATTATTAGTGAATAAAATAGAAGTCGATACATATAACACTTTAAATTTCTTACTTTCTTTTAAATAACTTTATTTCTTCCTGCTCCCTTTCACAGACTATAGGCATTAGTATTACACAAATACTTAATGTAATACTTTGTTGAACATGCTTCAATTTACTTATCAAAATTGGTTAAAAAATCAGACGATAACATACTATTAATAAGGTAAATAAATAAAAATTTGTATAAATAATAAATATAGATAAATATTATGCAGTTACTGGAGATTAACTATTTAATATAAACAACAATGATTTTATCCAAACAAACCGACTTATTTATTTCTTTACAGTTTTTCAACATTTAGTGAGTACACAAATCTCAAAAACTGTTTCTGCTAAACCGAAATCAGTTTTTCCTTTATTGGCCAAGGTTCACTACTTTGAACCAAATATCGTATCAAATAGATCTTTCTTTATCGAATATGCAATAATCTGTTATTATTTGACTCCAGGTTGGGTTATTGTAGCCACAAGGGCATGCAGGGTTACTTATTACATTAAATCTTGCAAGATATGATCTATTTTTAGCATGGTTTGTCATGGCCAGCATGGATGTGATAGAATGCTTTATATCTACTCGAAGGTGAGAAATTATAGTCGGAAAATAGCGTTTTGTTAAATTTGCATCATTGGTATTTTTTCCATTCTTCTTCCGACTTTTTTATGTTCTCCGTCTCAGTACGATTTTTGACGTAGGTAAGGACGTAGGTAATCCTTTGCTGCCTCTTTTGCGGTGACATCTGCCATCTCATTCTTCACTTCGCAAGCATGTTCCTTGACCCAAAAATTGTAATGTTCCTACGGAAATCATGCCGCAATATTTTTAGTTTTTTCCTGATTTTTTCAACTAATTTATGATAGTTTCTGTGGTGCACTATCATAACTTAATAAAGTATAATCGTTATTTTGTTTCCTATTTTCTTACTTGATACATTCATGGAATCATTGTTGAGAAAAATGAGAAAAATAAAACGCCTATTATTTTTAAAAGCTGTCATTTGGTGGAATGAAGCTCGATTTTCAATTTAGCCGCATAGGTATTAATACGGTCTGATGGCCGGTAGGAGGTGATTATTGGTTTGGCCAGGAGGGACTCGAGAGCTTTGATCTGATCGGCGCCCAACGCTGTGATTAGACGATAACCGTCACCGGGGTATGTGCCACCCCAATGAATTGTGGATTGATTTTACAACCGGCAGCCAATTTGGTGCCGGGGGTGGCAAAATCACGCCACACCACGCTGCATACACCCTTCAGACATGCACCACTTATTAGACCCCGATAATATTAATAGCAAATTGCCGATATGCATATTCTATCTCGTCCATTTCTTCCTCGGCCCTTCGAGATCCCTTTGTTATTTATGATATTAAATATTTCCTGACTTGGAGCTATGAAAATATTCTCTCGATAAAAAGTATTTTAGAAGAACTTTATAAATCAATATAGCACTGGATCGTACTTAAATGACCTCTATTGCTAAATTTGATTTATAATTTTCAAAAATTTAGACAATTTGGGCAGTATCGGCTGAAAATGAAACTAGCTATATAAACTAATTATATCTGAAGCATCAAATTTGTAGTTTTCATGCTAGTAGAAACTAGTGACAATTTGAAAATAACTCGAATATGGTGTTTAGTGACGGTTAGTTAATGATTATTTGGAGGTCGTGAGATGCGATCTGGTGTGTCGTAGGTTTTAGAAAAACATTTCCTTTATCGTGCCAACGTTTCGATCTTTATTGAGATCATCTTCAGAGCCTAGTATTTATAAACATTATTTAAATTTAACAAATACATGTTGGATGTAAAAAAAATGAATTTATACAATGCTAGAACATTTTAGATTAAAAAAATGAATTTATACAATGGTAGAAAATTTTAGATAAAAAAATAATATCTCACTGGCACTCTCAACACGACAGACAAGAATGACCATTTACAGGGAAAACAAACTCTGAGTGAGTACAAATACTTTAATTGAATCTACAATTTTCTATCATTGTATAAATTCTTTTTTTTGTTAATCTAAAATTTTCTAGCATTCTATAAATTCATATATATTGTTTTTTTAATCTAAAATTTTCTAGCAGTGTATAAATTCATTTTTTCACACCCTACATGTATTTTTAAAATTTAAACAATGTTTATAAATCCCAGGCCCTGAAGATGATCTCAATACAGATCGAAACATTGGCACGATAAAGAAAATGTTTTTCTAGAACCTACGTCACATCAGACCGCATCTCATGATCTCCGAATAATCATTACTTGAATAATTATATTATTTCTTATTTTCAATGACAAGTTATTTCGAGAAAATAGTTTTGGTGAATGACTGTCGAAGGTGGGATTCGGAAAGATGTCATTGGGCGTATATCACCCAGTTCCCGAAATGTTTCTCCTGCACCCTGAAAGTCTGAAGGAGGGACTTATCATGACTTCAGACCGGATGCGATTAATTTACACGTAAAGGCGTCGAGCCGTTGTTTTTTCGATGTGGCAGCCGATTAAGCCTTCTGTCTGTCTTCACAACAGTGACGTCGCGTTTCCTCTGGGGTCGCGTGGCTTCAGAAAGTGCTGGGGTTTTTGAAGAGACAGGTGAGGAAATGGGTGTGACTCGTTCGCCATTGTTATTTAACGATCAAACCAAATCAAACAACACCATTATCACAGAAGGATCTTAAGATGTCGACCTCGACGTCAGTTCCGAATCGGGTTCTTAAAGCTCTTCCGGAAACGGGTATCCGCATTCAGGCGCAACCTCCTTTCCTCGGATAGCGGATAATTCTTCCCCCTGATGTTGCAGGAATGTGGGAACGTGTGAAATTACTGTGGTCCTTCAAGGCACGGTGGGCAGGGTTCGAAGTGGCTAAGTTGCGTGTTCCCTGTACGTCCAAATGGGCTAATAATAGCGGTGGATTGAGACATTAAGGGGGCACCTGCCACGCCCACACCTCCACCGAACCTTCAACAACAGCCCCAAATGCACACCTTTTTCAACCTAGTAAACAGTTTCAGGTTACAAAAATCCGAGTTGCTTTCCGATCCGATCATACGTTTCCTGTTTTAGGATTTAGTATGGGCGTCTTTCTTCTTTGTTTAACTTGGTTTATTTATTTAATTTAATTTTTATTTTCAGTCCAAACAGGTCAGGTACCCAAGCATGGGACAGTCAAACAACACAACTAATCAATCATTAAAATATAACTATAAAAAAAAGGACACACCCGATTCAACGCTATGCGACGCTACCCGATGCTACCCGACGCCTTGCTACGTTTTGGTAGGGTGTGCACATCTATGCGACGTCAAGCACACGCCACGTGCAGTCACAAAGCGTGTATCACAAATCAGTATCGCAATCGCAACGCCTCTTTTGTTCTTAATGCATTATATCGTTAGTTAAATTCAATTGTTTTAAATAAAGTTATTCCGGTGTTTTGATAAATTTTCTAACCATCATAATTAAATAATTTTTTATAAAAACTCATGAATATTTGATCTCGTTTAATCTGGCTTATATTAAAATAGGAATGTTGTAACTAATATAACGACAAAATTACATATACATATTTGGAAATAAACTACAAAAAATATGAGTGTTCTGTTCTGACGCTACTCGACGAAAATGGTGTAATTTTATGAGCAAAACCGTAATAAATTGTTAGTTAAATTCATTATATTAAAAAATGGTATTCCGGTGTTTTCTACCAAACTATTAAAATTAATTTTTTTAAAATAAAAACTAATGAATTTTTGATCTCGGTTAATTTGGTTTACATTAAAATAAGCATGTTGTAATTAATATGACGGCAATTATGCACGTAGTTTGAACAAAAATACGAGTGTCCGGTTCTTTTTTCTTCGACTGTACTCGATGCTACCGGACGAAAATCTGTACAGTGGGGATCGCAGAGCGTTGCATAACATCGGGCAGATTTGCACGGGGGTAATACAACCTTATGGAAAATTGGACTTTGGATTTGCGTCGGGTAGCATCGGGCAGCGTCGCATAGCGTTGCATCGGGCTTAACCCGTATTTGGTTCTGTGCCATGAAGTACCAAATAATTCTGGCTGGGGAACCCTAAAGCCAATATAAGATAATATCTCAGGAGATCCAATGAAATTATTTAGGATATTCCAAAGAAACATAACGGAAGCCAAAACTATTCTATCCGCCAGAGAATCCAGGACTCCTAGAGCGAGTCTGCCTTCATAGTGGCAATGATGGTACTTCCTCTGATTGCATATCTTGTAAAACAGGTATTTCCTGCCCTTTCTCTGTACCCTTTCTATCATATAAGAATAAGATAAAGTAATTATATTGCCAAAGTGTTCTTAAAGTCAACAGTTTGCCTCAGTACGGGTCCTAAATTTTTAAACGCTTCATTCCTAATGGCATGGATGTGGTCACGAAAATCACAATTCTTATTAAAACCAACCCCGAGATCCGTGATAGTATACCTACCTCCTCAATGTGATAACCTGCAATATTATAGACGAATTGGTCGTAATCGTGAATAATCTTTTACCTAAAAGGCTCAATGTTCAGGAACATATATCACTCAAAACAGTATGCGTTTTCAGATAATCTAATCCCAGTTGACGGGTAAATAAGTAACTTTTCAATATTTTTTTACGTTATTTCTTTGAACGGTTAATTTCAGGCAGTGCCATATGCGTATTTGTCGTTGTTCTTCGTTTCCGCTCCACGATGAATTTTCAATCCGACAGCAAAAAATAGCCCACCAATTCGAGCCAACGCCTCCCGGAGTAAATCGCCGTATTTATCGATGTGCCTGCTAACGCGTAAAAGATTTCCGTGATCCCCGGCGGATCCCGGAATTTAATGATCGTCGGGCCTTGCTAACTCCCTATCTTTATTGCCATAATCTCCTGACCGGTTCCGAATCCTGTGACCGTACAGTTTCCTAGCACATTTATTTCAGATTAATAGCGACCTTTAATTCCCACCTGGTTAAATCAATACTAACACCACGGGTCTTTATTTAACATTTTGGGTTAACCGAACTTTAACCGAACCAACAACGACAGCCCGTAAAAGTCCGTCAAAGACCAAATTACGGTTGTAGATAACTCCCAATGGTATAACAACCATGATAATCACATTACAAAAACAAAGGTCAATATACATTTTACTTCTGAAAGCAAAACAAAGTGAGATTCAATCTCTTACGATTCCAGCAAAGGAAAAAATGAGTTGAACAAATTACTTATCGTTAAGCTGTGAATCAAGATTATATCTAATAGGAAACAACTATTCCGGGTGGCTACCAATCATATTCCAATAATTTTCATTCGCCCCGTCGATTGGGTACTTGTAATTATTTATGATGTAAACAAAAAAAACTAATATTTCGGATTATTTAACATTCTTTTAACTGACTTCAAAAAAGAAATCTCTTTGAAAAATATGTATTTTTAACAATAGCAACTTTTAAAACCCGTAGATCGAATGAAATAATGGTTTCTATAGAATTGATTACTGGAGGGCAAGTTTTTTTAATAATAAATAAAAACAACTGGAAGTTTTTGATAGCCGGTTTTAACAAGATAACGCTGATGAAGGAACAGAATATAAAAAAATCAATGACTAAGGCAATGTAAATTACTTAAAAGCCAAAAAGACAATTCAAAAACAGGATTTCGAAAGGAAAAAGTACCTAGTAATATTGTGCTCTTAAAATTAATCAAATAAAAAAAGATTTAAAGATAAATCAAGTTAAAAAATGTATAGATAAAATTGTTCACATTTGTATATACTGAGCAAAAAAGTGGCCACCCCTTAGTATTTTAATTATCCCTTAGACAATCCTCCTTTGATTATCTTACAGCAATATATGGTCCGTTTTAAAAGATTAGAGGTAAATAAAACACAGATAAAATCTTCCACTTGTGTTTACAATTGAGTTTTGCAAATAATTTTTGAATAGTCAACCTCTTATTTGTCGTTTTGTTTAAAGGTTCTTTCTAACGTTCCGGTGGTTTGATTTTTTAAGTTGTGCCATTTTTATTTTCAAATTTGTTTGAGTGATAGTTTAAAGCGGTACAGGATTCGGCTAGTATCAAAGCATTTGTTGGAAGGTGGAACAAGTCGAGGTATGTGGTCAGGGTGCTTAACATACTCAACCACTCAGAACAACTGCCCTAAGGGTCTTCCATCGCTACCAAGATGCTGGAGGTTACTCAAGTAGGCATGGATCAGGTCGAAACCGTATCACATCTCACAGTGATGATCGGTTTATGATTTTTAATGTACTCCATAATCGACATTCTCCCACGAGCAACGAGATCAAGCAACAACTTCAACAAGGTAGAAATGTTAATGTAAGTTTACTCACTGTATGAGGAAGACGTTCAGAAGCTGGCTTAATGCGAGACAGCCTGCCACTGGTCCCGAACTTATGGCAAAGCACAGAACATGTGGTTAATTTTTGCAATAAATCACATCAATTGAACTAACAGCAAGAATGGATAAAATCTTGTTTTTCGTTGAGTCAAGGTTTTGTTTGAGGTCTGATAACTGCCCATAGATGGTTTGGAGAAGAGGTTTGGGCAGGTGTTTCTGTGGACGGTCGGACAAACTTGATTTTCATCGAAGGTTTCCTAACAGTTGCGCGATGCATTGAAGATGTGTTATCCGGGAAATTGTTCCTTATATGCCACTTACTGGTGACGGTTTTATTTTTATACAAGACAAGGTCCCACACCGCTAGGATCATTGGTCACTACTTCTAACGTACTATTCTATTCTACTTCTAACGTACTAAAATCTACGATTTGGAGTGGCCAGCATGTAGTTCCGACTTAAACCCTATTGAACACGTTAGGGACGAGTAGGTCTTTGAAGTAATGCTGATACTGCGTGATGGTCAGCGCGTCGTAGATCTCATGGTGAATCGACATTGGCTCACTTATTGAGTCCGTCTTCACTCTCGGGCTTGTTGAACTGCACAAATGTAGGAGAGTATTTCACCGAAGATGGCGCAATGCCAAAACGCGTTTGAATAGTACAAAAAACCGCGTGTAAAGATCGGGGATTCAACTCATGGCTTAAACGATAAGAACTGACTATCCTAGTTATTTCAACAAAAGACTGTTTTACAACTCCATAATAAAACCAAAATGGACAACGGACTGTGGGTCCGTTCAAGCGTTCGACCACTATCTTAGTCAAACCGCTCATTCAAAAATTTTGCGAAAAATTCCCGACGCTACATTTTATGTCAGAAATGAAACTAGGTACAAAGATTCAATGATTCGGTTGTTCACGAAGTAAATTAAGTCCGTTACCGTAAATTTTATAAAAATCTTCGAAACACTACAAACTAAAAACTCTCGTCCCGCCTACTCCATCCAGCCCTACCCGCTGACTAAATAGACGATGGCCTAGAGATCTTCTGAACAGTAACAATAGCGGCGAAATTAAGTGAAAAACTGACTAAATGCTAATCAATCAAATAATTTTTTCATGTTAGATGGAGCACTATCAGTGAATAGTCTCGACACTCTTTACAGTTTCTTAAATTTGTTATAATTTACCCTAACATGTTACTTATTGGAATAATTATTTAAAAAAATAGAAATGAGACTTTTAAAGTAGATTTTACATTTTAAAGTTATGAGGAAATGCATGTATTTACTATTAAAATGTTATGCGCTTTCAGGTTCAGGTGAGTTAACTGGATTCTGCAGTCTACTAACAAATCTAAAAAAGTAAAAATAGTAAGGTAAGCTATCGAATTAAATTATGGCTTTTCTAGACCTAGTGTAAATTTAAATTTATCAAATCCACTAGTTTTCGTGGTCCACTTGACGAATTAATATATTTCAATTAATTAAGGTTTGTAGCTAGAGGTAGAATTGGTAGAGCAGCGGCGTATCTAGCCGAAGATCGTGGGTTCGAATCCCGCTCGTGACACTGACTTTTTTATCTCTACTAAAAACCTTAATTAATTTAAAATTTTCCGCCAACTTTTTCTTAAATTCGTTTATCTCAAAACTATAGTGTCAAATTAAACGTTTAACTGAAACTTTTGTGTGAAGATCTTCCGTGCTGTTGATTTCTCAAAAACGACAAAAAAAATCTTTTAATAGTTTCTTTCTAAACTAAATCATCAGTTTTCCCATGAGCTATTGAATCGTAATGACATTACTAAACAAATAAATTTCGGTATGAGACGCTTAGACTTCTAAGATGGTGGCTTATAGATGTGGCGGATAAATTATAGCCGGTTACAAATCAAACTTGCATTCTTAATATCACCGATAACCCTTATCGATATCCATCTTGATTTTTGTTTCCACCTTAAAAAATTCTAAACTGAAGTACTACTGTGCAAAATGGTATCAATTTCTACTATACTAATGTCTTATGTTTCATTAGTAGATAATAAAAATCCAACATTTGGAATAGTTAAAATAATAAAGAATGGAAATCCCTTTGTATAAATAAAAGCTTAAAATAAAAATCAAGTATATATCTTTTTGTCTTTTTAAAAATCTTTCTACAGATGGTTTAATTTTCCCAATTAGTATGCTTTTTTTGGAAAGTAGGTAAAGAAATTTTCGAATATTCGACGTTTAGTTATCCGGTGCAGTTTTCACACATAGTTTATTCCTGGAAAATATTTTCCTCGAAATACAAAAACCGGCCATCCATATTTTGTGGTTTATTTCAAACTATATTTGTATATTTTTATCGTTACTTTAATTACAACACAATTATTTTAATATAAATCTAATTAAACGAGATCAAAAACTCATGATGTTTAGTAAAAAATATTTATTTAAGATTGTTTGGAAAAAATCAATCAAAATACCGGAAAATCATTTAGTAATATATTAAAATTTATCTAACACTTTATTCTGTCACTAATGATTTTCCTGTGTATTGGAGAATTTTCTTTCAAACCATCATAATTAAACAATTGTTAAACTTATAAATTTCTAATCTCATTTAGTTTGGTTTACATTGAAAAACATTAAATTATATTTAAAATACGGGAAAATCTTTTAGCGATATTTTAAAATTTAACTAACAGTTTGTTCAATCTCTAAATGATTTTCCGGTGAATTGGTGAATTTTCTTTCAAACCATCAAAATTAAATAATTCTTATTAAAACTCATGAATTTCTGATATGGTTTAATATGGTTCCATTCAAATATGTCTGTTGTCGTTAATATAAAAATAAAAATACATACATGTAGTAAAAAAACTGTTTGAAATAAAAAAACAAAATCCAATACTAGTGACTTTTTTCTCGTTGCGAATACATATAAATTATAAATATAACAAATTAAAGCATCAATAAAAATTCTGTTTATTTTCAAGGATGGAATAATGTCTTTTCCCCAAGGATATTTGTAAATAGTAACCTAGTATTACATTTTTAAAACGTGATTTATTAGCTAAATAACCTTTGCCAGATTAGACAATGTGTATGATAAGAAACTAAAATTACATAAAACAATGGTGTAATGTTTTTTAGTAGCATGAAATAATTGCGGGCCGTGTCATAAATGACTTTAATAAGAGCCGAAATGTAACGATTCAACTGGCGGAAGTCTTCAATTTTGCTTTTTTTCCAGATCTGTTATCGCAAAGTATTATATCCGTACGTTATTATATTTACTAATTCTGTGTAAAATAAAATGGTAGGAGTACCATAATATCAAAAAATTTGGGTGAACGTGATTACAGCAACAATTAAACAATGCGTAAAATAGGAAAACTTCAATTGTTTTGATTAACTCATACAGGTTCTCTCTGACATGTATTCCATTCTCTACAATCAAAAATCGCCCTTATCTCAAATATATTTATGTTATTCACGCCGGTAAAAATCCAAGATGAAATTCCGCAAAAAACTGTTTCGAATGAAAAAAATTGCAATATAATTTGTTTTATTTTAAGCTGCGAACAAAAGCTATAGTTGGCCGACAATTCGTAACATAAAAGGACTGTAATTAAAGTTAATAGAACTATAACTTCGTCTATAATTGGACGTTCCGTGGTTGAAAAATAAAATAAGACCGCCATCCATCTCTTACCCTTCAGCAATGGATGTTTATCGACCAATGACTTGGATGCCGTTGTGTTTCACAGCGAGAAAAATAATGGTATTACCCGATTTACCTAAACACGTGGTTTTTTCTTTCCCAAATGTATTACCTTACGTACCTAATAAATAATTGCATGCAAAATATTTAAAATTAACCGAGATTGTAACGTTAAAATTGGACAAAAGATGTTTGAAACCGAATTCTGTATAAATTACTACAAAGAGAAAAAATTTATTCCATTGGAAGAAACTATAACCATAATTGCATGAAAATTTTCTTAAACACTTAATTTAATAATAATAATAAAAATAATAAATTATTTTATGGCAACTGTTGTAGTTTAATGATGGCAGTGATATGGACTTGTGTGTAATTAAATATACATTTTTCTAGGAAACAAAATTATACGTATTATCTTCTCTTTTCTTAAGTAAAGAGTCAAAAATATTAAATTTAAAATATGTAAAAAATGACTGTTTCTTGTATAAAAAATGTTGAAAATGAAACACATTTCTCGTCTACTTTTGCAATTTTAGATAGTCAGTGTGGTTGCAACTGTAATTATTTAATAATAATAATTTTTTTTTAATTTTCTTAAAAAGGATTTTCTTTAAAATATTGTTTGACAAAGAGAAGCGTGGATTTTATACAGGTTAATTTATTTCAGATGTTTTCATCTACGTCCGGGCTGTGTTTTCTATTTTTTATTTAGTAATTCATATCATTTACATTTTCATTTTTATTTTATGGTTAAAAACATCAATATTAATTACCTAGCAGTCTCGCCTGTCTTCCCATGTGTTTTCAGAGTAGTTAGTCCTACTCATATTTGCCACGCTAGAGGTCTTGGGTTCAAATCCCGGCACATACTTTTTAAATTAAAATAGTATTAAAAAAGTATTGTGAGATGGTTTATACGTATTATCTTCTCTTTTCTTAAGTAAAGAGTCAAAAATATTAAATTTAAAATATGTAAAAAATGACTGTTTCTTGTATAAAAAATGTTGAAAATGAAACACATTTCTCGTCCACTTTTGCAATTTTAGATAGTCAGTGTGGTTACAACTGTAATTATTTAATAATAATGATTTTTTTTTAAATTTACTTAAAAAGGATTTTCTTTAAAATATTGTTTGACAAAGAGACGCGTAATTTTATGCAGGTTAATTTATTTCACATGTTTTCATCTACATTCGGGCTGTTTTTTCTTTTTTTTTTTCTTTGGTAATTCATATAATTTACATTTTTATTTTTATTTTATGGTTAAAACATCAATAGTAATTACCTAGCAGTCTCGCCTGTCTTCCCATGTGTTTTCAGAGAAGTTAGTCCTACTCATATTTGCCACGCTAGAGGTCTTGGGTTCAAATCCCGGCACATAATTTTTAAATTAAAATAGTATTAAAAAAGTATTGTGAGGTGGTTTGACCTTTGTCCCAGGACACGGAACGGGTATACCTTATGTCCTCCTGTAAGACAGGAATTGCTTGACTCGACTGACGATCGGATACATAATTTGTACTTGTGAACGAATTTCCTAAAGTCAATCTTTTCGAGGGAGAGAATGAATTGACATAATACCAAAAAACTTTTTTACATATTTATATTATGTAATTAGTATGTACCTTGCAGTTTTTCATGGCAATGTTGATTTGAGCGTAAAAATTTATGTATAGAGCATTCAGGCATAGAAAGTAAGAATTTTACACAACATTTTATGATTTTCTCCAAGGAAAATTGGATAATTAAGCGATGAAAGCGTAGGCTGTTTGTTAGGTGTCAATCACGAGGGTGTTTTAATTTGTTTTTCCTGGCTCGGTAGCGAGTCGGATCCGTCGACAATGTTGCCGAGAAGTCCGTCGAGGCGTGGGAGCATTGGGGAGCGGCCAAAATTGATTTTCACGGCTGCTATAATTTAATATATTGTATTAACTGCCTTGTCCTCGTCTTGACGTCTCAATCTCCATTGTCGCCTTTTGTTGGCTCTCCTTTGTCGCCACGGCCCGTTTTTTCCATTGGGCCCGACTCCCACGTGATCAGGGCCCGTATGAAACCCTGGTTACTTCACAGTCGGCGAGTTTCCCCCGCATTCCGAGGGGTGTCGGCCGCCTTTCAACCGCACAATATCGCGCAACCCCTTTCCCGTTACTCTGCCTGATTTGCGACAGATATACGACTCATTCAGCCAATAATCCGCTGATGAAGAGCTCTTTTTAATCTTAACATTAAAAGGAACTAAATATTTGGATATGCTGGGTACCATTAATTTGAAATAAGATTCCAACGAATCAACGAAGCAATTTCTCACTTTCTTTTGTTACTTCTGTCACATTCACGTCCAGTATGTACCCTTAGACGGTTTTAAACCGTGAGGAGTGTCAAATTTTAAACGGTATATATTTTAAAGAATAAAGATATATAGCTGAAGGAGAATCAACAAGATCTCGCTTTTATCACTTTTGTTAAAGCAGTCTGTCACATTCCTTTTCTCTATGTCCAAATTTCACTTTAGTCCAAAACACTAGGGGTATTCACGATGTTTGTAAGATGTTAACTCGTATTAACTCGAATAGAGAAATGTCCAGGAAGATCGTGAACGCCCCCTTCTTTTCTTAGCATGTTAAAAGTTAAATTTTCCGCAATGCTGCGATTAAGTAAGAACCAAAAATAAAGCTATAACAGTCCTTGAAGGCTTGTTGTTTGTTTTGATTTTCTTTTGTGTTAAATTATAAGTCGCCGAAAATTAGTAAAAAAGCAAAATTAATAAACTCTTACTTACTCTTAAAATGAACTATGCATTCAAAAAGTAATAACAAATGACACGCTTCAATTCCTGCCGACATGCCTAACTTGTATACTAACGACTACCGGCAGCTAATTTATAGGATAGGTGAAATGTATCCACTATGAATGAGAGTATAAGGATAGGTCAGAAATTAACAAAAGAAATGTATTCGTCTGATTAAGAATAAAAATACGTGTAAACAAAAAACAGCTGTTAAATTCATGGCTGCCATGTTGGTTACCTACACCCTAGCGGATGTGTGACTACACTATCGACCTATCACATAACCTTATCTCAACCAAGAGAAAGAATAATTAATTAATTGAAAGAAGTAACTTGGTCAATTGACCACGAAAACGTAAATAGATTAATATTTAAAAAGTAAAAAAGAATCACTTCACGAAACTGCTCCCCGTGGCCAATTCATAAGTCGCTGAGAACCCAATCCGATTATACGATTTAAAAATGGCAAAAAGAGGAAAAAAATAAGTTCTATGTGTTAACCTCGCATAGCCTATTCTTAATCGGGTGTGGATGATCCCACTTTTACGAGTCAGATACTCCGTGGACAATCTATCGTCATTGCACTAGATACGTAAGACCTTCACTACCCTTCCAACCCATCGACGCTGTCACTTTTTTATGTTTTTATCGCCAGAGAGCCAGATCGCGGTTTTAGCAGCCTCAGCCCCATTTTGTGATACATTACTTCAACAGTATTGAATAGTAATATTAGTGAAAAAAATGAAAAATCAAATTATTTACGGCACATATTATTTATTGCTAACATACGTATTATTTGCTTAGTTATTCATCATGATATGTACTCACAAAATTTTCCAAAACAAAGTTGATTTCTTGGTTTATTTTCGAACTAAATTATTGAGTCAACAAAACTGTCATCCTTACGTTAATATGATCGGACTGTGGGCTGTTAAGAAAGTAGACACGAACCTAGAAGTCTTTATGTAAGTAAGTAGTGATATTGTAATTCCTGAATGAAGATTGTTATTATTCTAAAGGTGAAAATTGTGTATTTTTACTTACCCATCAAAACATTCTACTTCTGTGAAAATACTTCTTTAATCCAATTATAAATTATATATTTATTTTGTATTATATAAATTTTCTTTTATAATTCTCTAGCCTAAGGAGAGAGTTGAATTTAGTCTGCTTATTGTTAACTTCTGGTTTTATATTTTTTCTATGAAAATGTAAATTTTGATCTGTTGAAAAGATCGGGTGGCATTCCTGCACGTGGATGGAGCTATGGAATTGTACCCATCAACTAGGTGTGACACATATGCAGGTGTTGTATAAAGAGAGGTTTTTCTAGTCGATTATATTATCAAATATAAATGAAACTTTTTGTAACGTCAACAGAAATAATCAAATTTAATTAATCAGGTGCAGTTATGACATAATCGTCCTTAACCTGATGCTAAATGTAATTACACGTACTTTTATATCTCTGTCATTATGTTAAACGAATAAAATTAAATGATATTTTGTAAAATGAAGTGTTCAATGATATGTGGGAATGAACAATTTTGTTTTTAATACAATAGTAAAAATTAAGATTCTGTAAAATTTTAATTGTAGTCAAATAATTAATTATATGGCAAAGTTGGAATTATCCACTATAATCGATGAATTGCGAGGGTGTAGAAGAAAATGATTAGCCTGAAATGAAGATAGGCTTTGGGCGATGACACTCAGGAGACCGGCAACTCGAAACTTTCTGTAATAATGCCGTCCTACTAACTCTGCTCAATGACGCTTTCGTGATGGTGAACACGCGGAAACAAATAAGCCCCTCGTTATTTACCGTTATTTAATTTTGGCGGATGCGTGCGGAAGGTTTTCCAAAGGGAAAATCTCTTATTCTTAGAAAATCTTACGGCAAAAGCTGTTATCTGGATTAACTTTTCAAGGAGGCTTTGTTTTTAGTATACGTTTTAATCATTATAATTTCTGCTCAATTATCATAATCATGCGGCTCCTAATGAACGCTTTTAGTATGTAATTTTTCTTCATAAGGCAGCCGAGAATCGCTGGTTTTTACAGATAACGATTTCTGTTTTTTTATTATATCCAATTTTTATCAGGGTATTTTCGCTCTTTTCCATTTATTTTTCAAACAATATGTGGTAATTTCGGTCTTCCCGTTTTATGTTAAAGTTCACTTTCAAAGCGATGGTGTAAAACACTTAAGCCGGATGAACATATGCTTTACCTTTTATCATACATATATATGGAAGATCTTTTCATTAGGCTACACACATCAATGCAATCCCTTGGATTGAAAAACAAGACAAAAGCTTGACAACAATTTCCTATATATAATAACAATAATTATTTTTTACGAGGGTATTTCAACTACGAGGTTATATGAATACTCGGGGTACGGTGTTTTTGAAAAAAAACCTATTCGTAAGGATATCGGATTTAGATGCAGGGCCGCTGGATACGAACCCGGGACCTTTATCTTAGAGTGATAAGTGTCAACGGCTAAACCAGTTGCGGCCACCGACGCCCGGATAATTATTAAAACAATATAAAATTAAACGGATAATGAAATAATGTATTCAAGACTGTAACTAAACCTATAATTAACTCAACTATTACACCGAGTCACTGAGAACTGAATAAAAACAAAAAATTTTTTTTTTAAACATATACATAACATCAATGAACAATTGAACAATTGAAATGAGGATTTGTAAAATTGTAACTAACATATTTCGTGGACTGGTCGAAAATTCCTTCCAGCGTACAGCTCAAGCGTGCAAAATTTGAAGACACAGGGTAGCTGCAAGGGGATGAACGCCCCACGCACAGCCTTCTGGGTAGGTTTGCAAATAGCCGGTGCTATGAAAAGGGTAGTAAGTAGTCAGTGGTTGACAAGAGTAGTGACTAGTTGAGTGGAGTTGACACTTGACAGTGGGTATGAGTCAGTTACAGTTTAAAGTTAGTTACTACGGTGTGAGCGAGTTTTGGTCGGAGAATGTCTGGCTTCGACTTTGGGTTTTGGTTAATAAAGGTTGTGTTAAAATTTGAAGACAAGGATTACTTGTTTTATTGCCCCAATAACGGATTCGGAAGAAAAACCGATGGTGATGAATAATCAACGCTCCGATATATCCATCTCTCTCTCTCTCTCTCTCTCTCTCTCTCTCTCTCTCTCTCTCGCTCTCTCTCTCTCTTTTTCTCTCTCCCTCCCTCTCTGCTCTGCCATTTTTTCTCTCAATCTACGACATCAGAAGTGGGATTGTATCTGCCTTTCTTTCAAATCTACGACATATATTTGCAGAATCAGTATCATATCTAGCCATTTTGTCGTCACTGGTCATCCGGATAAGTAAAATTTTGCTGGAAGTATTTTTTTTTTAAATTTTGGCTGTCGGGCATTTCTCTGTAAGGAAAACGAAAGACGCTACAATAAACAAGCGATGTGAAGGAAACAAATGATTAGATATTTGTGCTCCGTTGGGATAACATTTGATTCTGTTTAAGCTTTCGCTTTTGTTTTCTAGAACTTAAAAACTCATGTTTGACTCAGCACTCAACAATCAACTAAAAAAGAACATGTTTGGCTTTCTATATCAATCTGCAAATATATCGCCTTCGCCAGTTTACTTAATTGTACGAGACGACAAAAGGCTTTTTTTTTTTTTTTTTAATTAGGTATTTTATTTATTTGACAATTTTTAAGCATTTGCTGAACAAAATATTTTTATCTAGGAGCAAGAAATTGAAGTTTAACTCATATTGTTGAGTGAGTGATTGTTCTATTACAATAATTATATTTGAAAGTCGTGAAGAAATGCATGCAGAATTCGAAAATTACAGCAAAATCGTTTGCACGTTGAAATTTCTGTCGTTTTTAAATGCCTGCCAAACAAACTGTTTAAACAATTGTAAGACCAAAAATAGGAAAGTGGCAAGTCCAAAACTAGACGAGCTTATTTCTTGATTTTATAAAGTTGTTTATTTGAAATAAAGTTATCTTTTTAGCATGATCAAACTTCACCCTTTGGCACAATCCGCAAATGACATTGTAAGCCATCAACATTGAAAAAAGTGATTCTTAAATATAATAACGACTTATTATGACGTAAATAAAAATAAAAATAAATAGTTTTTAAAAAATTGAAAACTTTTTTATACATTTATTTATATTCTATGATAATTTAACCTTTTATGTTTGTGTTTATTTATGTATATTGGACCTATACATGTGATTTATAATATCAGTGTAAATATATTTCCATGTGATTTAGGAAAATACGGTAGTCATGCTGAAACGGCATTGAACCTCTTATTGGGTCCGTCTTCACTCGCGGGTTTGTTGAACTGCTCAGTAAAAACGGACCCAATAAGTGACCCCCGGTTCAGCCTGAGTTTCACCGACTCGCAGTCCAACACCTAGAATCAACCCTAAATATGACAGTGTTGCATGAAGGTGAAGTCAGTTTTCTATTCCTATAACGGGGATCGTAACATCCATCCCTTATTTTAGGATCAAAGCAGTCTCGTAAATCCTTTAAAACCTGGCATTTTTACAAGAGGGGTTTTAATTCCCCCTATGGGTTTTTTGTCAGTCAGGCTCCCGAGTTGCCGCATAAAAAGTAGTTCCCATAAGACCGGCCCAGTGGAAATGAACGCGGCATAAATCTTAGCGGTGGATATACCATAATTGCCTTATAAATACTAAAAATTGTTTAGCAGAGAGCAAAGTGGGCCTGGGGCAATTGCTCTTAGCCGGGCGGAAAAATCAATTTACAAAATATTAACGAAAGGTGTTATTCGAAAACGGTCAACGTCTCTCTCTCTCTTTGTAAAAGAGCATTCCACTGATGGCCTGTGTTTAAAAAAGCCATTATATCTCGGATTTTAAGTGGATGCAATCGCCAGCCGCCGATTAGCTACCGTTTTATTTGACAGGAAATATCTCATAACAAAGCTACGACGAAACGTCCACCATCTCAATTTTAATGTTATGCCAGTGTATATATAACACAAAAAAACTATCCGTGTAAGCTTCTTCATCATTATTGGTCATCTAGGCATCGCGTAATCTCGCCGCTTTCATCGTTCTCATCCGAATTTTTGACTCGTTCTTTTTCTAAGCGGTTAGGTGTAGATTATAGGCTGTCCAGAACATTGTCTTTGACGGACTAATTGAGCAGCAAAATACAACTTAATAAACACCTACTATTTCCAACGTTTTTAGTGATTACGGTGGTTAATATGAGGGGAAATCTTTAAAAAATATTCATGCCAGTCTAACAACTAAAGCTATTAATTTAACAAAAATCGAGACGAGACATCGCATGTCTCCTATCACCTGAGCTTTTAATTAAAAATATAAATAAATAAATAAATCCCATGGGAAGGCTTAAAAGAAACCAATGGCGACAAAAATAAACAAAAATCAATAATACTTTTTCAATAAATATAATATCATGGTTTTCAACCCATTCTAAACTAACTGCAAACTAGATTCACAATGCATCAACTGATATCAAATTCTATAAAATAAAGTATAATAGAGATATATAGATTGATAGATAGATAGGTAGATAGATAGATAGATAGATAGATAGATAGATAGATAGATAGATAGATAGATAGATAGATAGATAGAGAGAGAGAGAGAGAGAGAGAGAGAGAGAGAGAGAGAGATCGAACGATGCGCAGAAAGGTAGAACCATACGCAGAGAGATAAAGAAAGAGTAGATATATTGATGGATAGAAATTCAGATACATAGGTAGGTAGATAGAACGATATATCATAGGTAGATGGATAGAACAATTGAGATAAATTGATAGAAAGTGACATAGATAGACTGAACAATATACGTACAGATGGATACCTAGGTAGATAGATAGAAAAATGCACAGACAGATAGATAGACAGAAAGTTAGAACGATATGCAGATAGACAGGTAGAAAGATAAGTAGGCACAATTTTAGGGATAGAAATATAGAACAAACTACAGATAGTTAGTTAAATCAATGTACAGATAGATACATAGGGAGGAAGATAGAGCAATGTAGAGATAGATACATTGACAGAAAATTATAACGATGTACAGATAGGTAGGTAGAAAGATAAATAGAAGAATATACGGATAGGAAGATACAACAATATACATACAGACAGATAAAAAAACAGATAGATTGTTAGGTAGAACAATATAGATAGATAGATATAAATATAGATAGATTGAAAGATATACATATAGATAGATAGATAAATAGAACAACATACAGATAGTAGATACGTAGATAAATAGAACGATGTACGGATAGATACATAGAACAATATATAGAAAAAGTAGAAAAACTATAATAGATAGCCAGAAATACAGATAGACCGATAGGCTGAACGATATAAAGATAAATAGATAGAACGGTATAAAAATAGATTTGTAGAAAGATAGAGATAGAGAATGGGAGAAAGTGAGTGAGAATGAGAGAGAGAGAAAGAGAGAGAGGAAGATTGATAGATAGATAGGAATAGAGATAGATAGATAGATAGAAATATAGACATACAGATAGATAGAACTATATACAAAACGATTTATAGAGGAGAAATGTTTGAGTGAGCGATGAGTGGGTGGACAAAAATTTGTCTTATGTAGGTATATGTACATATTTTCTTCTATTCAATGTACATGTTCTTGCTGTCTGATGTGATTAGAAGTAGACAATACCGTCCAGTTTACATTTTGTTTTATATATTTTTGTTTTATACAGTTTTATTTGTAATACCTTTATAATTTTTTTATTTAAATCCATCGCTTCAATTTTTCACTATTTCTATCCGGTACTGTCTTTTTTAAGTTTCTTCCTCTTGCTTTCGCGTCTCTCTGATATAAATGCGACATAGTAGTAAACATTACAAGGATGTGATAAACAGAAAACAACAAAATGCATCTTGACTTTTAATTTATCGAGAAGCAAATAAATCACCATAAGAGCGCAAATAAATTAACTCATAAATGGCAAAGAGAAATAGTAATTCGATTACCTTTATCAATATAAATATACAATTTATTTTATTTTCAAGAGTTTATGTAATATTTATTCTTAAGAAAATAAACACATCCTGATTTCTAGCCGTGGTTTATTGTACGCTGTATCTGTCAGTATATGTGGCACTTTTTCAGAAATTCGCGATATGACAATTACTTAACTATTCTACAATACCATTCTATTACTACTATAACTATTCTAAAATACCAAAAACAAAAGCGGGACTTGAAACTAGAACCGATCAGTTTGTAATGTCCAGTCTGCCAGAAATGTACAGCAAGTAAAAGCCGATCAGGAACAAACTATGACCACCAATTGCAACGACTACAGTTTTGTCTGCCGTTTTCCTTTCCAATAATTGTTTCCGTTTTCCTAATATGAAATTCCTTGTGTAATAAGGTTAATAAAAAAATCAAAATGTAGAAAACAAACTATCGGTCTTGTGTTAATCGTGATATATATATATATATATATATATATATATTTTAATTGACTTAATTTATTTATATATACTTAAGTTTTTTAAATAAATAAATTTTTATAAAGGTATAAAAATGGCGTCAGAAGAGCCCTGCTTGCAGACTTCATCCAAGGCCATTAAGGATGATCTGCTGTAGCACCCTCGTCATTACCGGCCGAAAGGTCTAATGTCTTAATCCGGTCGTCACACCTGTGCCATCGCCCTTCACTTCCATTTCTTTCACAACTGTTTGCCTTTAATTCGTTTCTTTTTAACGCGCCGCCCGACATAGGATACGTCGGCCTCGAAGCATAGGGAAAATACGAGTTTTGAAACTTAATAAAGCGCTCCTTGACGTGTCTATGATTAAATTTTAAACATGCGGTCTACCAAGAGATTTGAAAGAAAATAAAGAAAATAGCAGTCTAATTTATCGTTAGTTGTAAATTAAGCTATCTCTAAAAGAGCCGAGTTTGTTTTTAATTGTATTTTTATACCTACCAACAAAAAATCATTTTTTTAATATAATTGAGCCATATTTCTCTATAGAAAGGTGTAATCGTACACTCAAAGACAAAGAACCGGAAACTTATTTATTTGTTTAATTTCATTAATAACTACGTATAAAGACTAATAGTTGACTTAAAACTTAAAGAAAACTTTCAATTAATTAATCTTTATGTAAGGTATTGGTTGAGATAAAAAAAGTCAGTGTCACGAGAGGGATTCGAACCCACGACCTTCGGCTAAATCCGCCGCTGCTCTGCCACTTGAGCTATCGTGACTTCGATCCATTCGGACACCAACTTCCCACCTCAACCGCACCTTATGAGTTTTCCCTCCTTTTTGCCATTTTTCAATTCAAAATTCAAAGTTGTTGGAGTTTACAATACAGTTAATTTTATAGTTAAATTTTAATCTAACATTAAATAATTTTCCAGTGTTTTGGTGAATTTTTTTTCAAAACATCATAATTAATCATTGTTTAATAAAACTCGAATTTCTGACCTCGTCTGATTTGATTTACGTTAAGATTTGTTGCAATTAATATAACGATAAAAATATATACAGTTCATAAACAAGTACATTTGTCTTTGCGCGTATAGTGTAATAAATACCTGAATAACTATTTTTTTAATTCAACGAGGTGAAAAATAAATTATTTATTTTAATTTAGAAGTCTAGTATGAATATTTACCAAAACCCACCGGCTACACGATTTCACGTGAATATTCACTTTCTTACCTACATGCTTACCCTGTAGACACGTTCAATCATCTATTTATTTCATGTCATTTACCCTACACTAAGCTAAATTTTGTTGTTCTGCTGCTTCCCTATAATACATGACAATAACGGCAGTAAAATACCTTCGACTAGAAAAATTGAGAGCTTTTATAGAGTTGATTTAACGGTTTTACTTAGCATGTACTTATTTGCTTGTTAATAAAAAAATTAATGTGATTATGTGGTTGGTCAACAAAAAAAAAATTGAATTATAATATGGTCAGGGAAAGCAGTTCATAACAAGCTATTGAGATAATGATTATTTTCTTTTAAAAATATGTACGAACCGTTCCAAAAAATACTATTAAGTTTAAATAAACTCACTTTGTTGTTGTACTTTGTTCTTACTTGTATATTTTACATTTTATGTACAAGTTCATATCTTTCAGATTTCTACTTTAGGCCTACTTAATGATCATGTTTATTCGCGTGTACTTAAAGTACACGGATTGATCGAAAGTGTTGAATAAAATATTCAAAATAGGTGATCTAAATTACAAATTTATGTCCCGTTGAGTTCTAGTCGGTTCCTGAGGTCATAGCGATTATTTAGCTGGTGAGTACTAGTACTCTTATAGCGGAAAATAAATTAGTACGCGACCGATCATTCACGACAGACCACCTCAAAATTTAAGTGCGCGGGTATTCCAAGTTTTTCTCATGTTTAAGACTTTATTATAATCCGAGTGAAACATCTTTATTCTTCAAACTTTAAGAATGTTTCTGTTAGAATTTTCGCTTCTAAAGACCCTTTGGGTAAATGGTAGATTTAATGGGGAAAACATAAGTTCAGGCGATTGAAACCATATCTCTAAATATCCTCTAAAATTCCACTTAATTTTGGCTTTTTATGTGGGACCCACCCTGGGAGACGTGGCACACCATGTGTTGAACTACGGCGATGACGGATGGTATAGTGTGGATTGAGGCTCGAGACCCCGAAACGGCTCACCTCGTGCTCTCATCCACGGCCCTTTTCTCAATCCGAGTTTCTTCATTTTATCCTGTGACCCCTCCCAACCCTTTGTTACAAGGGGGGGTAACCGGGCACAAAATAAAGGTGTAGCCCAGAGGGCGAGGCAACCTCTCTGAAGCACAAGCTGTACCCGCGTCGGCCTAGGGTCGGCATGGGCGGCGGGTGCCTTAGCAGAGTCACACGAGGGCCAGTGCACCAGATCCTGTCTGCATAGACGGGAGAGGGTGTATGGCCATCTGTACCACGGGGTAACTAATCCTTCCAAACTCAGCCCTAGTTACACTGGGAACGAATTCGTGGTGGTACGTGGTGACGCCCCTGGCGGGAACTTAGACAGAGGCTGTCTTCTACTGTGACCTTCGTGAAGCTTGCGTATAGCCAGCGTTATTACCCCCGGCCTCACGGGAGACGTTGCGACCGGACGACAGCGTGTAAGCGTTGAGGACGCGATGGTTACGCTGAATAGTTTCTCGAATGCGTGAGTAAGCGAACGGAAATGGGTTATGAATCGGTTTCTCTGACTCGAGTATGCTTTGCATTGTTGTGCGTATGACCGGCGTGGTGCCCTTGGGGAAGTGAAGGATCGGATCACCTAGGCTAGGCCTACGGCGTCCCTCGAATGCGCATGGCAGGTGTAGGCTGAGCTCAACAGGAGGTTTTGCAACCAATGAGGTGGTGCTCATCTACGGGGTGGTTAGCAATTCCACTAAAAACAAAACCGCGGCCGGGGCGGATCCGGTAGTTTCTAGGCTATGGGAATCCCCAATACTCTGGGAGATAGCTTTCTCTATCTAGGGAGTACGCGGGAGAACAGGCTGATATATTTCGGCCTGTTAGCCCTTTGCGTGCGGCATACGACTGGATGCCCGACCATTCGGAGTGGACAAGCGGAGAGCGAGGTTGTCTTGGCCCTTAGGGGCTGGGGCGCCTCTACACCAATGCTGCGGCGGTAACACTATTCCATCGTATGCGGAGGTGCGTCAGCTCTCATCTTGAGAATCGAAAGGTCCGATAAGGCCTAATAGGCCAGGTGCGGACGCTAAAGATCCTCTTGTCTTGTTGACGAAGAGTTCTCGGCAACGGAATGTCCACATTACTAACAGTTAATTCTTTATCCTCACTGAAAATGACGGGACACTGAAGTGACTGCAACGTAAAACAGCAAGAATAGACAGATTCAGTAAGTGATTAGTGTCGATCAGTTCAACATAGAGTTCATCCACTAGCAGGGCTACCAATACTACAAAGTCCAATGTTTTATTTTTAAGAGATTATTCTTTTGGGTGCGGGTTATGACATTATATTATCCACCTATTCTTTTTCTTTTCCTTACACACCACCAAGTAACTAGCAGGTCACAAGAGACTCGAGCCGAGGAAGAGGAACACCCCCAGAAGATCCATCACGCTCTACTGAACTTACGATGATGTTACATATGTACCTTTCAATCAAACCTCAATGCAACCATTCCCCTATAAAATAATAATTTAGATGGCACATGTCATTTCTACCATTTGAAATCGACGTATCTAAAGAAAAGGTCAGACCACTCCAACCAAAGATTCGATACCACTGAAAAGATTTTGCCTCATTTCCTCGTATTGCGGGCAGTCCATAGTTTTGTGGTACATATCCTCAGTGCTTTCACACGGATCACAACTGGGACTCTCTCAGATCAATTCTATATTTATGAGTACCCCATAAGCAATGGTTGCTTTAGATCTGCGTAATTACCGCATAGAAATCGCAAATTGTCCAACTTAACTTAAACACTCCAACACTCCACCACTCCAACAACTTAAAATCACGGAGTCTTAGGCACCAAGGAAATCGACAAACTTTCTCAATGCATGTACCAAGAATAATTCTATATTTTAGGAGAGAAAAAATCATTTATGTTTTAATGTGCTGTGACGAGTTTTTCTCCTCTGGAGAGAGCCATGTCTAGGTCGAAGAATAGGCACAATTAACAACAAATCGAAACTTCAACTGTGAAAATATGTTGAACATTCTTTTCCGGGATAACGGACGTATATATATTTTTTTTTATCCTCGCAATGGCAAACCGTGAAATGGAAAACACGTGAGAGTCTTTCCTGGACAAAGCGTAAAAAAGAGAAGAAGAAACTATTCGAAATAAAATGGCGTGCATTACCAAAAAGTGGTACAGTTTGATCCGTCCGGCGAAACGGAGCAAAAGGAAAACGATAATTCGTCCTCCGTGGTGTCACGTCTACCAATCAAGAATAGGCCATTATCCGGTTAGCCACGGTCCCTTTCTTTCTACCCCAGTCTCGTTACCGGTATCTTTTCTACACCTTGTGCCATACAGTTGATGTGACTTTTTTTCCCTACCCTGCTATTTTGTTCACACTCCTTCAGGTTAGTTTAAAAAAAAAGTTGCTAAATTATCGTCCAGATGCGGAAGGAGTAACGATCCATCATGGGTTTCGAAACCCGAACCCACCAAATTGAGCGTTTACCGACCCAATTTCCCCATTGGATTTATAGCCCTAAATGAGCCACCAAACTGCTCCCAATTTACATACCTCGGTTATACGTGGACGGCAGCAACGCAGCTATTTACATGGAAATTAATAAATAATCGTACGAAGAGCTTTTCAAGATGTTTTTTTTCTCCTGCGGTTTATATACGGGGCCGTCCATTAGGGTCTTAACGAGGTGTTTCATTTTCGGGAAGTTCCGAGATGACAAAGAGGGTGAATGGAGAACGGGCCATTTCGCATAACAGTGCTTCCATAAATTGACCTCAGCGGCTTTTGATAAGACTCGTTATTTCAACCCGGTTTGTATGAGGTTTCATTAGGAAAATAACGAACTCTAAACGACCAGGTGTTAGTAACGTTATTCAAATTTATTTTTTTTAAAGTACACTAGTAATATCTTCTCCATAAACAAGTGATGTTCCCTCGCCCTAAAAAAGACTACTTAAGAAGAAAATGATATATTGGATATGTTAGTTACCGTTTTCCTTACAATATAACATATGAACCACGCTACCGTTGTTTATGTTTGGATTGTCATTTTTTGCCATAATCTGTACACAGCGCAATTAGTTACTTTAACAACTAAGAACGCCAACATTAAACATACACAAGTCGAAAACCTGTCCAGTGATAATACTCGTTTTGTTTTCGGTATTAGAAGTTAGTAAGTAGAAAAGAACTATTTTAAGTTCATTAGCGCAAAACAATGATACATATGTTTACAGTTGATATATTTAAGATTGCTTTACCCTAATAGGTCGAAAGCTTGTCAATAAAAACTGAATTTGATTTTTCTTCGAGACTACAACTTGATCAAGAATGTTCGTGAGTACTCGTTTTAAAAATTTAAGAATTTAAATCACTATCTGAGGGTTTCCAGATACATGGGCCTAGATGGTAATGAAAAGGCTCCTTGACGAAGCCGGGACGTTTCAAACTCCACCGCGATCCGGCCCTCTGACGCTAAAAATGTAATGAACATTAACTGACTAATGTCAAATGTTTTTTCATCATCAAAGGACCAGAACCCTTCTGTGGCATAGGAATCCACAATGTCAATGAGTACCTCAGACTGAAGGATAAAAAGAAATTGAGAGAACAATGGAATTCACTCTCTGGACTCAAACAATCCAAGAACCTCCTAACAAATTTCGAAAGAAAAGAAACGATAGAATGTATCAAAGGAAGCAGGAAAAACCTGCAAATTCTAACAGGATTCTTAACAGGACACTGCAACCTAAATGGACATTTAAAGAAAATTGGTATAATCCAAGACGGCACATGCAGATTCTGCAGAGAGGCAGAGGAGACACCAACACACCTACTCACAAACTGTGGTGCCACACTTACCCGCAGGAGGAAGTGTTTTGCGATGTACAATATGACTGTAGAAGAAATTCAACCACTAAAACCGGGCCTATTAATCATGTTCCTTGATGAAATAGGGCATACCGGTGTGATATAGACACAGAACGGGGGATACAATAGCTCTTGAAGGGCGCAGTATATTACACCCCGATCAATACAAATACATCTACATCTACATCTTGTCCAACATTGGTAAACCGTAGGGGGCCGATTCCTCTTCATGATAACTCCTGGCCAAATATCGCAATGCCTGCGGAAACTTAAGGACTTCTTGAAACCTTACCGCACCATCCATATTCACCTGACCTGTCGTCTATAGATTTCTACTTTTTTAAGCACTTTAATCTTGAGATTTAAATTTTTTAAATACGCGGTTAAACCGAAAACGCATTCCAAGATTTATTATTAGAATCGAAATAATGATTTTTAATATATTTAAACAGACAGTTCCTACTCACAGTTAGTTGTTTTCAACGATCCGGGTTTCGGACCATGTCGAGAGACGTGGTTGTAAACTCCTTAAACCTGATGATGAGCTATAAGCTTGAAATCGGATCGTTGAAAACAACTAACTGTGAGTAGGAACTATCTTTTTAAAAGATCGAACAACACCTCTTATAATATATATCATATAGCTGAGTAAAAACTCTTATTACACATTGACAAATTATAGGTTGTGATAGAAAATATTTAGAATAAATTTTCCTTATTTTATAAACAATAAAAATGGTTTTAACTGCTTTTTCAAAACCTGTAATATTTTTGCATATTTTTATATATTAAACCCCGACCATTACATCTACAACATCCAAAAGAATTTCCATGAAATCTTGAAGATTTACATCAGGTTTAAACTAGTAAAAAGTTAAAAAATCATCAAACGTCAGAAGGCAAACAAAAATGATCACTAATATAATATATCCAAAACCCACTACGAACATTTGTATAGGAAAAATGGATTGCCCTAACCACTACGTCCCAAATAACAATTTTACAAAAAATGCAAATAATTAGAAGCGCTGGAAGATATGACTATTTTGATTTAAAGGAAACTAAAAGAAAAAATGAACATAAATAGACTTATGTTTGTAAATTCTGCAAATAGACAAGTTGCACATTAAAAAAAAAAACTTATGAGTTTAATAAAACAAAGCCTCCGTTTTGAAACATGACTGACAAATGATCCGAATCGAAAATACCGCCAAAATGCAAAAAATTTTACAAAATAACGAACATTTCCAGTGATGTACGGCTTCTCTGTGGGTTAAAGGAATAAATACAGAAAATGATTTGAAACCTCTTTGCTGAATTTTTATTGTACTGGTACAGTGGTATATTGTTGAAAAAGTTTTGTACGAGAAAATACTTATTAACAAAAGAAAAATCTGTCAACTGAAAGCAAACTTAAACTCCGTTTTATACCTTCATTGTTGATCGTGAGAAAAAAGTTTCACTCACAAGTGAATTTTGTTTTATCAGCAGCTTGATCGTCGCTGATAAGTCCATTGAGTTGAGTTGAAAAACGACTGACACGAACCGCTGAAAATAACCTAAACAACATCATTATTGCCCACAAAGACATGAATCCGACCACTCAGAGATTAGGAAACTGTCCACAAATTATACAAAATACGGGGTAAGTTAATTCAATGGGCTGATAAGTCTTTTATATGCTAATCCTGTTGAATAACGCATCAAAATACTCGAGAAACTTTTTCACAACTTTAACCGTAAGCGCGACACTTATGGAGTGCCGGAACAGCCAGCGAGAACCGTTTTTCCTCTGGGTCATAAACGTTTGAAATGCATCAAAAAACACAAAGCGGCCCGATTAGAATTTCAATCCTGGCTACCGGAATCGCGAAGGTCTTAAACAGGAGGCTTTTACAGCCCCACGTTCGGGTATAACAAGCTAATACATTGGAATCGAGGCGGCACATTAACATAAGATGGACATAAAATCCAATATACCTATAACAGAGGACACCACAATACATCGCCCATTGAAAAGCTTCGGCCGTATCTTGGAGATTCATTGAAAAGCAAATTCCCACCTAATGGTCATTGTGCCGCCTCCGGAGGGCGCATTGTCGCCGGAGGGCATTGTGCGGGCCCTAAGTTTTATGACTTTATCGAATCGTCGCTTAGTGCGGCCAAATCCCATCCGCGATTCCGGCCCTCAAAGGGGATTTTGCTTTATCGCTTCTTATTATCTATTTCCATTGAGATTTCTCGGATACAATGGCTTAACAGCCGATCTGGGAAGCTATTTATGCAATGGTTGAAAAGCTGATTACACCGGCGTATAACCCGCAAGGAAGTATTTGTAAAAGATTATAAGCCATTGTTTACTTTGTGTAGCATACATTTTTATATCGACATTTCTGAAAACAAACTTAATGGCGTATCGAATCAGCAGACAATTTTTGATTTGCCTAGGAATATTGCAAATAAAACCATCATTCAGTCAAGCCATCTACTATACTTAATTTTTTTAAATATTTTTCCGAGTCTCTAACAGAACGATTCTTCCAAGTTTGTCAACTATTGAACTCTCCGGATATTGCCCTCTGGAAGCCGGGGTGCGACAGAACAGTGTTCTTGGACAAATATTGTAGCTCATTATACTTCAGACACTATCAACATCTAGACTGGTAGAGGAAACCGTTGAACTCATTAATAGGACTATCACCAGGTATGAGAATAGGGTAACCCTCGNTATATACTTCAGACACCCCGCCTACAACCTCTACTTTTCAAGTTTCCTCTGCCGACGAGAAAGTAGGAGGAGCTCCAGGCACGCATAGCCGAATGGAATAAATTCTGATGCCTTAAGAAGCAAATCCTCCCTTCATAGACTATTCCTCTTTAATATTACTATCCCAAAAAATGACTGTGCCCCCTACCTTCGGTTTTATCTCGACTCACATCTAACCTTGAATCGATATATACTAACTCAAAGGGCAAAAATAAACAAACGCTTCAGACTACTGTCCAAATTATTATGAAGAACATTATACGTATCAACATAAAACAAACTAACACTTTATAAGACACTTTTGAAACTAATTTGTACATAAGGACTAGAACTATGGGCACCGCTAAACCTTTCAATACTGAAATGAAAAAAAAAAAAAACACTCCATCCAATCCAAAGTCCTCACAATGTCAAAGCTCCCTATTGCGTTACCAACAATACCATTCACAATGCCCTCCAAATACCTTTCCTTAAAAACCAAGAATCTGTATCTTGGATGATCTGGATGAAGAAACAAACTCAACTGTTACTGTCAGACTTTTCATCTATTTTAATGTCATCATCTGGTCAAAGAAATCTTAATTATGTCTACACATTGAATTAAAGTTCTTAATATATGGTTTCAGTTTTTGATTGAAGAGCGACTCAGTGTCAACATTACCAAGCTTGTGACACTATGCACAAAGTGTATATACAGTAACTACACACATATTATAGTGTTAAGTCCTTAGTGATGTTGGGACTGAGTCGTCTTCAAAGAATTAGAAACTATCATCTATTAAAAATTTAATATTTCCATGTGTAGATACATTTAAGATTGTTTTGCCCTGAATGATATTCTTAAAATAGGTCGAATGAAATTGACCATACGAAGGTATAGATTACTTGAGAGTAAATAAGTGGTCTATACAGCTAACACTTTAAACAGAAACTTCGTTAAAAGCCTATTTCCCAACAATTGTTCTTATTTCCATGGAAAACTATCTTCCCATCCTAACTCTTTAGGTCCATCATTAACGACCTTTACAACCCAGCAAGGCGACTGAAGCGGAGATGGTCCCGGGACTCCTTACGAATAGTACGCAACCATTCAAAAAACTGGGAAAGAACAATGGTTATTGGCCCCACTCAGGATGTGTAAAATGAATAAAATCCCTATCGTATCCAATTGCATATTGTATATAATTTGTACATATGGTAATTATTTTTCTCCCGCCCAGTTAAGGCATAATTTAGTAATTAGATTAATAATTTTAAAAAATCGTGTGATGTTTTGGTATGAAAAGTCTTGGCTCACTGCAGTCCAGCGTTTCATGTTATTCGATCGATCTAATCTCACCCTATTCTTTCCCAGTACGAGATTTTGATCTGAAGTGTATCGCTTGAACCGACAAACATCGGAACGAATCTTTACAACCATGCTTAATTATACTGAGACTGGCATTAAATCCACTTTAGACCTTCCGACTTTAAAAATAATGGTACTGCAGTTATAATATCGGGTAAAGATATTGGCTGAATAATGCGACGATTGATAAATTGATTTTTAATTTTCCTTGTGTGCTTACACGTAACATCTGGAAGCATTCAGAAGACTGTGTAAGCCATAATAGAGAACTCAAAATACTAACCATCCTTAAATTCGAAGAAAAAAATTACTGAAAGTAATCTTCGATTTCCTTATTATAAAAAGGATAATGACTATGGACTTTCATAACTTGCTGCACAAAAGATATTGGAATTGATACAGGAATAATAAGGCTTCGAGTGTATAAAAAAACTGTTTCCATTTCCCCTCTGGCAAGTCGGATCCACCCCCTAATTGCAAAAATACGTTCTAAATTAGAAAATAGCTTATTACAGAGGCATTGAGTGGGCCGGCAATGACCTGGAAAAGCTAACAGTTGTCACAAAGGAACGGCTCACCCCGTCCGATTTTACGCTCGACACCTCCCCTTCCGATTCGGGGTGGCAGAGCCATAATTCAATGGGCTAATGAGCCGGCCTGGAAGTCTCCCCTTCACAGGCAGGAGCTGTTCGAGAACGATTTCGTATAAACGAAAGAAGAACAATGGGACGTTAAATCGAGAGGATCGACTCGTCAGTACTCGGACCGGTTGAATTGACTTGAATTTCGTCCTTTACACAACTAATAGCTTTGTTCACATGGTTGGTACCAAAATTTTTTCTCTCGGTTAATGAATTTTTACTATCGAAAATTTTCCTTGATTCGTATGATGCTTTTATATTTAAAATTGAATTTGAATTTTACGATTGATTTCTATATAACACTCCTTTAATCAATATAAATAATAAATAAATTTTGGCAGTTTAAAGGTTATCCTTATGAGGAGTTAGTGCATTTTTGGATAACTAAATTTATATATTTTTATAGCGCATGTCGCTGACAATCTTCTTTGGTTTCTGACATACTGACAAATTTTGCTTTTCAATTCAACCGGACAAAGGAAATAATTTCAAATAGTTTAGTAGAATTAGTAAAATTCGAACTTTGGAAATAAACCTTTCTTAATTTGGGTTGATGATGATGATAAAAGGCGACTAGGAGGTGGGGTTTGTATGTTCCCCAAGCACTGCAGCTTTCTGGCTTGTTGTACTTTAATAGTTTATTCTTCTTTCAATTAATTATTCTTTTTTATATAAGGTCTTGGTTGAGATGAAAAAGTCAGCGTCACGAGCGGGATTCGAACCCGCGGCCTTCGGCTCAATACGCCGCTGCTCTAACTACTTGAGCAATCGTCACTTCGATACACTTGGACACCAACTCTCCATCTCAACCTATTTATATGTGCTTAAATACCTAGGATGTTGTTCAGAAAAGGGTATTTATTACAAGTATCATTAAAATGAGGGTTTTCAAGTTTTTTATGCGAATTCGTTTGAACATTTTTGTTTTTCCATTTCAATAAATCGAGATGTGAACGGAATAAGCTGTTAATTTTATGAATTTCAAGTGTTGTTATCCCTTTTTTAAAGGTATTGGGGCAAAAGGCCTTCATCGCCTAGCCAATCCTCGTGAAATGTGACGTTGATTTAAGAGCAAATTATGCCTCATGCGGAAGCCGGAGGATCCGATCCCGTCCACAACATTGAACGCCCAAGGGACATCTGCCTCGGACAATATGGCTGTTTAGACGCTCGGCCAGAGATGCAATTTACATTTCTATTGGAACAACTTTACGGTAATGGATTGTTCAGTGATGTAATTTAAGTTTTCCCTGCCTGCTATGGTGTATTAAACACCCCTTCCGTTAGTTGAGCTGATACCATCAAAGAGCACGGCCATAAAGACTGTCCCCGGTACGCTTTAAGGTCAATGCGAACAATCGGGCCATATCTACAACTTGTAACAACGCGTAAAAAAGTATGTTGTGTTCAAAAAGTCGTATCTATTATCGAATACATTCATTAAGTTATTACCGTCTAAATACTTGATTTTACAAATTTCGATCAAGTTCTGGTAATAGCAATATTTTTTAATCGATAATCCATTATCTTCACTTACAAGCTATTTGCAAAGATCAATATGCATATTAAAACCAGCATATTAAAAAAATTTTATATTATATAAAACATATATAATTAAAATCAACATATTAAAAACTATCTTGTACCAATGTTTTCTACAATGACTCAATTAAAATTAAAAGTTTAAAATAAATCCACTGATCTCTGTAGCTGTTATGTTTTTCGTTAATGTTTGTGTGATGTGTGTGTTGTCGTCCGTGATTTTTTTTATTCCCTGTAAAAGTAACAAATCAACAACAATGTAACAAGAATAGATGTAGAACTATATGCAAAATACTAATAAAATCATTAACATAATGTAAAAAAACCTTTTCAGGATTTCAGGATATTGTGTGCCCTAGCCATGCGTGATTTTTTTTAAATATCCTGAAAAAGTTTGTTTTTACATTATTTTACATTATGTTAATGATTTTATTAGTATTTTGCATATAGTTCTACATCTATTCTTATTTCATTGTTGTTGATTTGTACACTTTTACAGGAAATAAAAAAATCACGGACACACACAAAGATGCCAAAACGTTGAAAATACTAATAAGGAATATGTCATTCAAAAAACGATCGACACTTTCGAAAATAGGCCACAAAGGACATAATAAAATTGTTAAGTAAAAATTACTAGCATTATTATAGCTGAAGTTAATATTTAACTAAATATTTATTATTTCTTTGAAATTACCCACGAATAATCTGGATTGCGGTAATGTCTTGATATCAAAGCAAATTCAATCGTTACTACCAAGGTTTCGACCTTAAGGTCATCATCAGGGCAAAACAATCTTAAATATGTCTACATTGGACATAATTAAGTTTTCAATAGATAACATTCCAATTTTTTAAAAGAGAAACTTAGTTCTCATATCACAAAATAAACCACTCTATTAAAAAATTAAATAGTCCATTTGTAGACATATTTAATATCTTTTACCCAGATGATGACCTTAAAATAGTTCCAAAGCTTGGCAGTGAGAATTGAATTTTTTTCAACAAGACCATACCGTGATCCAGATTATTCGTGAGTAACAAAGCGGTTGATACATTTATTACTTAAATCTTTAAAATTTTACGAGGTTAATAATTAAGTGAAATATTCTATTATTTTCCTTTCGCACATTTTAGCATCTTTTAGGCCTTTGTCGTCCGTGATTTTTCCCTGTAAAAGTACTAAAATCAACAACAGTCTAATAAGAATGGATATTGCTATCTATGTATTATTATCTATCAGATATCTATGCAAAATAATAATAAAAATCATTAATATAAAAAATAAAAATTTTAAAAATACCTTTTTCAGGATATTTAATAAATAATTAATAGCACGCATGTCTAAGGCACAAAAGATGCAAAAACGTAAAAAAAATCACTAAAGAATATATTATTTAAAAAATACAATCTACACTTTCCATAGTAGGCCTAACAAAGGATATAATAAAAATGTTACACAATAGAAGATAAAGAAAAAACATAGTAACAAGAAATATTATAGAAGTTAATACTTAAATAAATATTTATTAACTCTTTAAAACTATACGAAGTTTTTAACAATGCAAGCTTTCAAGGCTTCGTTTTTAAATTAAAGTAACCCCTCCTCAGTATAATCCTATAATGCGAAAAATATCGAAGTTTTGAGCCTATATCCTTCTTTGTGCCATAAATTCCACCTCTCTTTGGCTATCGTGTTGAATGCATGAAAGTGAAATGACACAACCAATTACTATAGTCTTGAATATTCAAACACGCAAAAAGTAGCCATGCATATAAGCACGTATTAATCCTGTGGAGGGATGAGAGGCTGTGTACATTACGATACATGACGTTACGTATTTCAGTTCATTGTATTTTGGCTATTTTCTCGTTAATGTCGCCAGCTCGTAACATGACATTTTTCTTAGACACCGACATAATCCATTTCTTAGTTGGTGCGAACATACGGCAATAATTGTTAATGAGGTTTCAATCCGATCGAGCGTCTGTTGCAAACTGTTAATTCACCTATAAATTTTCTGGTCCTTATTCTTCAGAGATAGTAAACAGCCTAACTTTAATCTAACTTTAAATGTCCTCCGACTTCACCTATCAAACGTCATCATGCCGTGGCGTTTAGGGGTCTAAACAACATTTTACAATCTGAAAAATAAATTTCCCCAGATGTATTGAATCTTATTGTTGAATAATTTATAATAGAAATTTCAGTCAGTTTGATTTCTGAGAATAAGTTGGCCAAACAGGAGATCATTATTAAATTATAGTTATAATTAGTTAGTTTTTATAAATGATAAATTTATGGGGGATAAAGTAATTTACGGTTTTATTGCCAAATGTTTTAAGTTATAAATGTATATAATACATTTATAACAAATTACATACTTCAATATGACTAAAATGGCTACTGTAGAGGACTATACTAGGAGAGAAAGAAAGCGAGAGAGGGAGGGGGAGAGAGAGAGAGAGAGAGAGAGAGAGAGAGAGAGAGAGAGANAGGTGGAGAGAGAGAAAGAGAGAAAGGGGGAGAGAGAGAAAGAGAGAGAGGGGGAGAGAGAGAGAGAGAGAGAGAGAGAGTGATGGGGTGAGAGAGAGAGAAGGTGACTCACGAGAACGGAAATAAATTTTTATTTTTTATGTAAAAATTTAGGACAATATTGACCTCTCTTATGCACAGTTATGCAGTCTGCATTAAGGTGTGTATGCTAAGAGAGATGGAGAAAGAAAGAGAGGGAGAGAGAGAGAGAGAGAGCGTGCGTGTGTGTGTGTGTGTGTGTGTGTGTGTGTGTGTGAGAGAGAGAGAGGGTGAGAAAGAGATTAAAACATCGTATGGAAGTAAATTCAAACATGAATGATTCCGATAACATCATGACCTGTTCTATTTGAGATTGTGCGATTATCTGTCATATTCAGGAGGGGAAAAAATGCTCAGCAAAAACATTCAATTATAGTGTTTTAATTTCTGGTATACATTTTTTTTTTTTTTGCTTTTGAAATAAACGATTTGCTACTTTCTTCCGTCGGGCGTTTGATTTTGAAAGAGGCTCTGGTCAACACTTGCTTGTCTGCCCCAAATCCAGCCGGGTCATTAGAAAGGATATTCGCGCTCTTTTCACACGGGGCAATATCAGTATCAAGATTTGCCGGGCAGCTTTACAATGTAAATCCAAGGAAATCAGTCACTGGCGGCTTGTAGACATTTGTTCTGCGATAACCTCTAAACTGCGACCTCCCGGGATATCGTCCGACGCTAAACGCTTCTACATTTATTTAATTAGCACATTACGCAATCTCCTTAACAGAAAATACTTCCTTTATAGCCGATAAAGTTTTTTTCATTCGCAATCTAACGTTCGTCGTATGTTTTCCAGGGATTCCGTTCTTCTGGGAAACAGCATAAAATTTCTCTTTCCTCCCCCTCGCCAGTCGGAGATAAGGCTTAATTTAAATCGTGCCGTCCTTCCGGCGGGGCAAATTCAATATTTCCCGATAAGGCGAAATTGTCTCGGGGCGTACGATGGTAATAAAATATTTATTAAAGGATATTTGGCTTGGCCGAATCTCCGGCCGGGATCTCGACCGGAGCATTAAATCATGTGAGATAGAACGAAGCGGGCTGGCGGAATAATATGTTCGCCTCTCTTATCCAGATCGCAAGAGAGGCATTTCTTTTCATCGTCCGTTATATAAGAGTAATGAATAAATTAATTTCGATATTGATTCGTTATATTCCATCTTCTTTCTTAGATGGAAACAAAAGAAAAAATTTAAATACACATTTACATTAATTTCTGGTAAGTGTGTGATTAAAATAAGACGATTGACAAATCGCTGTAAGATATAAAAAAAGGAAAAAAATATTAGAAAGTCTGTTAACCCATGAAATTTGAAAAATGTACTTTACGAGTTACGTCTTATTTTAAAGTTGTAATTTGATATCTCAGTTGTGAACAGGCTATAAACTACCTTCCGAAAAACTAATTTATTATTTAATTTAATAATCCCAAAAATCATAGGATATAATTAGGATATATAGAGAGAAAGAGAGAGAGAGAGAGAGAGAGAGAGAGAGAGAGAGAGAGAGAGAGAGAGAGAGAGTATGAGAGAGAAGGTGAGTGTATGAGAAAGAGAGTGTTAGTGAGCGTGTGGCTTTATACATAAGATAAGATTTTATACATTTTTAATTTATTTATGTATACGTATATCATTTTATGTTTAGATACATACATTCGCACTAAAGGGCGAAATAGAGTGGATAAAGAATTTGTGTTATGTTAAATCAGGTAAACTTCTAAACAATGGTTCGCCAGATTTGTATTTCGAAAAACCCTGTCAAAGGTCTTTGTTAATCTACAGTCTATCTTCGATTTTATGCATTTGAGGTCAATCATAAGAACGTGAAAGGAATTAAATTTGATTATTGCGCTTGCATTTACCTTCAAGAAAGAGTTAACTTTTACGATTTTATAGTAGAAAGGTCTAATCTGTTAGATGATCGTTCTTTATAATGGATACAATTTTTTTTTTAAACACGCTTTTAACACTTTATACATTCTCTCTGCGAGATCATAAGAATGATATAATCACTTCATCCTTTTTTCCTATTTTAAATTAATCATTTTGTTCAATAAGAAAATATACAGACATTCATTAAAATACCTTCGGACAGATGTATGAACTAATGTAAATTGTTCGATCGTTTTGCATTTTGTAGTTTGCGTGTGATTCTCAACCACCAAAACCACCTCTCAGTTCAGCAGTGCTTGACCGGCTGAGGATTTCTACCATCTATGAACGTCGTGCGAAAGCAGTACTAAGCTGTTTTGAGTATGTTCCTTGTCGGCCGAGGCTGCAATTAGAAGCGTCGAGGAACAATAAAGCTTTCACTACATTATCTGCGCACGCCATCAGACGTCCGAGGTATAAATTGAACGCTGCAACGAGGCAACGGCAGATATCTGTTGATCCGAAACACCGCTAATAGTTTCCTATTCTTAACTGATCGGCAATAAAGAACAATTAAGGAGGAGCCGAGACCGGCACGTCTCTCGTGCTTGCTCGTTCGCTTCTCCCAGGAATAACAAACGACCCGCCTTTTCCCCTTTTCACCTCCTAATATCACCTTTCCGAAGAGACGAGCCTATTTTAAAATCATAATTTCACCTGGTTAGCCTGCTACGTGGAAGAAAGCAGTATGTCATGAGTGAGGTGTCCGATGTACCATTTGAACCAGAGATGGACACACGATTTCGTATATACTGCTTTCAGTTCTTCAGGTTTTTAAGTTCAGTTTTCAGGTTCTTAGCTCCGCACGAATCGATCTAGACTTCTCAAAATACGGCGACATTTAGAGAAATTGTTAAGACGAAGTACAGACAGGTCATTACTGGTGCCTAAAAGTGTTGAAATGCCGAAGCCCGTCTCATAGACCTAGTGTAGATATACCACAATAATCAGAAACGATTAAACTACGGATTAATAAAAAAATAAAACTACTGAGAAAATGTGTTTTACCAAAAGAAGCTTCACGCTACTTGTGACAAACAAGAATTAGAAATAAACAAGCGTGAATAGAGATAGAAAAAGTAACAGTGTCGGTCATTTCAAAATTTTAAACATTATAAATCATAAGATGCGGAGGTGTTTAGTGACCGTTACTTAATGATTATTCGGAGATAGTGAGATGCGGTCTGGTGAGACGTAGGTTTTAGAAAAATATTTTCTTTAATGTGCCAACGTTTAGATCTCTATTGATATCACCTTCAGGGCTCAAAGTGTTTGTTTTCCGCGTAGATGTGTCAGGCTTGCCTGTTGCGTTGAGAGTGGCCAACAGCAGCGTATTGAGCCGAAGGTCATGGGTTCGAATCCCGCTCGTGACACTTTTTCAGTTCAACCAATGCAATAAAACCAATGATTAATTAATTGAAAGAAGTTGTTTGGCCAATCGGACCGCGAAATATAATGATGTTTAAATAATGTTATCTTAGCTGTTATCAGGGATGTGGTCAAAGAAAGATATTTTTAATGTTAAATCTTCGCCTAGCTTTCAGCACTTTATTGTACCTTCTTCAGGGCTCTACAAAAGAATATATTATACATTATTAGTTTTGGTTAATTTTACATCAATTATATACACTACATACTGAACTTAACCCATTTATGTCAGACTACAAAGTGCACGGATTGTTATCTTTGAAGATCTACATCATTTCTTTTATCAATCTCCGACATAGGTGAGGTTCTTTTCCTTGACTTTAACATCTTCAAAATCAAATGCTTGAATCTCTGCAGTCATAAGTGTGTCTGATTCGGTCTCTCAGTTACTGCTTTGCTTGGTCATAATATATTGTGGGGCAAGCATTGCATTGCATACAATTCACTATGATTGATAATTTTGATTTTGGGTTCTCACTTTTCAATTTATTAAAGAATTTATTACCTGTCTTATTGTTAAATTTGTACACTATTTTTACATTTATTCATTATTGATGTTAATTTGGCCAAAACTAAAAAGGTATAATATATCCTTTTGTAGAACCTTGAAGAAGGTATAATAAAAGTGCTGAAAGCTAGGTGAAGATTAAAAAAAAAATCTTTCTTTGACTATATCCCTGGTAACAACTAAGAGAACATTATCTGCATATTCCTGTTTTTAGGCAAACATACCGGTCTAGGAATGTTCTATAACTTTTCGTCCCAATAGATGGCTGTGTTTAATTTAAAGTAAAATCATTGTTTTAACTGTAATGAGTAGCAGACTTGGGTAGCGAAATACAATACTCATTATTCTGCAAACTCATTCCGCACTAATTATGAAACTTAAACACTGATTTGCTGTTTCGAATAATATTTAACCTGATTAATGAAGTTTGCAAGCTGTTTGGTTAAAAAAAAATCTCGTCAAAAATTCGAATAGGGGAATTTTCCTTACAAAACGTACATTGTAACTTAAAATTCAGTTGAAACTTTTCACTTCTTCAACAAAGTTTACAAGCGTACACGTCGTTCGTGTAACCGATAAGTTACTTTATTTTACTCACGCCTCTTCCCCCCACGATCTAAATACAGAAATATCCGAAGAATCCGGGTTAATCTCCGAGGAGATATCTTATCTCCGCCGGATGTTGGTAAACAGGGATTCTCGGAGCAGAAACGCGGTGAGCACGGCCGATATCGGGGCATCCTGCCTCGTAAAAAGGGGGTCACAGTGTGTGTTGGTCATGAGGACAATGTTAACACAAGTGGTTCATAATGAATCAAATATGAAAGATGTAACAACAAACGTAAATCGAGTTAATATTTATTGACGTAAATATTGTTATATTTATGTATAGTCGATTCTTGTTAGTGATAATAGAAACTCCTCAGCAGGTTACTTTGGTAAATAGAAAAAATTCTCTGTATTGATATACTCGATAATACAAACTATTTTTCCGAAGCAGGGGGAGAAAGTGCATTCTATAAATTGAAATGGAATCACTTTTCCTCCTTATAAACCTTTTTCTTGTTAATATTCCTCTAAATTCACGAACATTTTTTACACCCTTTGAAGGTTGCTTCGAATTTTCTCTGGTTTGTTATGTTAGGCGGTCAGTGTTTTGTCTATGTGTTCTCAGCACTGGCCAATTTGAAAAATCATTTAGACAAAGGACGACAGGCCACATCGAAACACAAACCTCATAAAATATTTTTAAGTGCATAACTATGTTCAATTTCACAGTTGATCTATTTCCAATGTTTTATTATTTTTTCTATGCTTTAATAACTTGTAAAAATGCATACCAATTCTTAATATTTTTTTCTTTGCTCTTAATAATGGTGTTGACTGAAAAAAAAACAATTTGTGATGAATGGGGATCAGTTGTCTGCTAATTGCTTCTTCGTTACGAAATCTATAGTAAGATAAGAAACATGATATTAATATACGATTATTTTATAATAATGAAAAATTAATGAGCCTCAATTATAAAACAATCAGAAAAATTTCACAAAGTTTTATTTTAATTATTTTTTATATTAAAAACATTAATTATTATATAAATAATATTTAAATTTCTAGCAAATGATTAATTCTGAATTTGAAACATTTAATCATTTGATCACGAATAATTGTGGATTTGTCACCGACTCTTATCTCTCTACGTGTGTATAATATTAATTTCAATATATCGTTTTCTTGTAATCTACAATATAATTAGTGATTAACCTTCAACATTAAAAGTTGTACTAAGTAGGACGAGGCTAATATTGGAAATCATACGTATATCTTTTTTTTATAAAATATAGAAGTTCGTGTCTAATATTTCTAATCTTACTGTATATCTAACCGTAGATTTTAAAATTGTGCATATATGTTCATTTTCGATAAGCTTTTCAATTAGTATGTATTATAGATCTTATGATTTGATTTTATTCTCGCATATTTAAGTGTTTTATTATGAATTGTGGCTGATTCCGAATTAGAAAAGATAAGTCTATTTCTTTAATTGATTATTTTATTAATACCCTATATATTTAGTACAAATATGATCACAAAACGATTTTTTTCACACGGCCACCACACTAACACTAACGCAAGCGCTGTACCCGGAGAACACACACATGAGAAACCAGTCAGCCGGTTCTAGACATGGAAATGGCTAGAGCAGTTAGGGTTATCGAGTGGTAATGTCTGGTATAAGGTTAGTTTGGTATTGACGATCAATACGGATACCAGTCCGAGAAGTCTTAGAAATTTCCAAGTCTTTTGGCAAGTTGTATCTTGTCTTGAGTGGGGATTCGATGCCAGTATGCTATCTATGAACAGTCAACAAGATGTACATAGAACGGCAAGATTTTTTTTTTTTGTATACTGAGGAATTTTTTCTTCAATCAGTATTGCACTAGTTTTCGATATGCTCAAAGCGTACCTATCTACTCTTGGATGTTAGAGGTAGCTTGGATCGGATTCGATTAGAGGAAAAAATTGCAGTATTGTCCACATAGTTGGTGATGATGGTAGGTTTTTAGTCGTCCAAATGTAATAAGTCTGTGTTTAACATGGGTAAATCGACAATTTTTCAAAAACTGTAAACCGTTTAAAAAAACGAATCATTTTGGGTGCGTGACCGGGTCGAGAGTCATACTCAAGAGGCTACTAGACGGGATCGATCCACACATTTGTTTGGAGTACATTTCTCTTCCACATATGACAGCGATTTGGAAGAAGGGGGCCGAGATACGGCTACAGCTTACAAACGGGATGTGCAGATTTTATGTGCGGATTTATCTTATGTGCCTCGTGCGGATCGCCCGGATCCAATTAAACCGCCGTTGGGCCGGGCTGTTCTAGTAATTTTCTTGTGATTCCTTTCATAAATCGACTTCCCGAACTGTTTAGGAAAGCTGTTAACGCGCAATTGTAAATTTACTGTTTGTTCTCAGTATTGAATATATTGCAATTTGAAAACGACCGACATAAAAAAATAGACTAAACTATAAATAAACTTGATATTCGTTGTTTGCATGAATACACTTTTTTGTGTAAATCCAAACTGTTTTCGTAAATTTTTTCCCTTTAAAATGTCGGAGATATTATAATTTTGGCATAACTTTAATAGTTATTCAGATATCGTGAGATGCGGTCGGGTGTGATGTGGGTTTCAGAAAAACATTTTCTTTATCGTGCCAACGTTTCGATCTTTTATTGAGATCATCTTCAGGGATCACACCCGACCGCATCTCACGATATCTGAATAACTATCGATTAACGGTCACTAATCTCTACACATAACTTTAATGTTAAATTTTTTTTAATCTATTAAAAATTTATCTTTTAATATTTTTGAAAACTTTTCCATTTCAACCAACACCTTACATAAAAATATAATTAAATGAAAGAAGTTTTTCGGTCAATCAGACCACGACATGACAATTTACAGGACTAAGGTTTACATCCCTATAAACTAAAAATAATGTAATAAAGTTGGCTTTCAAAAATAAATTACAATGGGCGCTATAAAACAAAACGTTCGTCTACTTCATTCTTGTTCTTTTTTTTCGGCTGGCTACCATGGCTTTTGCCAGCACGTCGCGTTTTTCCCCCGTAGGAAGCCTACGATTTTTCTGGGACTTGATTTCTACTCGTATTCACACGTGGTGAAAAGGCTCTATAATGATGCATACCTAAATATCCATACTTAGCCTAACTTTTAGTTTGGAGGGTTTCAGAGCACCCGATACTCCGCTGAAGGTACGCCCTCATTCACGCTAATAAATACAGTCTCACTGATTATAACCATTTCATCCCATATGTACAGCTAAAAATTGGGGAGCCAATTAATATTACCCCCCTGCCGCGGCCAGTTTAATGGGTCTGTGGGGTACTCGATATTCCGCCACAACGCACCCACACATAATCAACACTCACGCTAATAAGTACATTCATTTTGGGTGGACAACCTTGTGGTGAAAGACATCAAATGCGGCCATATGCATTAATTAGATTCAGGTATTCGATCAACTTTTGCTGCCGTCACTGTTGTATTTGCCTCTTTTAGACTCGAAGAAAGGTCACATATTGTTCTGTGCGGCGCCAATTTGTATATGTTTATCGGTTACTTGCGCGCCGCACAAGGGATTCATTTTTGTTTTCTCACTTGTATTAACATAAAATTTTGACATGCCGACATGGCCTGAAAGCAGACAAAATCAACTTTCCAACGGCTCTGATGTAGTTGAATTTGGATAACATCCGGAGGAGTTATAAATTTTAATTATATAATTTTTAATTGCAATGAAACTTCGTAAAGGGGTTGAAAAGGAATTTGAATAGTTTTTCTCTCAAAAAACACCTACATTATTGGAAACGCTTTTGGTTTTTGAAATTTTTTTAAATATCTAATCAGCCTTTGCAACATGTACCAAATTTTGAACAACTAGATTTTAAAAAAGTTCTAAATAGTACAATCAGGCCATAGAAAATCGTTAGAATATTTTAGAAAATTCCGTTTGGAATTACAGACTTGTAACTCTTCTGACAACTTGAAAACCTGTCAGTGTTTTCGTCAATTATTAAGATTTTATCAGTCATTATTTACAGAGGAGTCAATTATTTATTTTACAAGTGATATTCAGTAATTAAATAAAAATTAATGATAATCACTTCGTGGTAATTTAATTTCTGATTCGGATTAATTCAATTATCGAGCGTGCATCGTGCTGAATACGCGAATTAGCCTGCCAAT